>NC_085136.1:232029377-232061902 GCF_035046485.1 Aedes albopictus
GTTTATGTTTTTTGGCAATCACTTCTAGAAAATCATCACCCAAAACATTTTTAAAAACAAGGTACATTGTACACCAGATATTTTACAAACACGAGTAGGTCGCAGATAGTGCAACAAATGTGGCCACGATGTAGAGTAATGTAATATTACATTCACAGCCTGCATTCAGAGTGACATCTTAAAAACATAAAAGAAACCACTTACCTGACAGATTGTCCAGCATGTAAGTGAGCAGCTTCTGCGTTCCGTTGGGCTCGTTGTAGATCGACATAACGTCTTTCCCGAGCGGGTTCCCGTGCAGTCCGAGCACGTGCAGATGGAACAGCTTACCCAGCTCGTACGGAAGCACACGCAGCAGGTTGTTGTTCAGCAGGAGTTCCCTAAAACGGTATTAAAGTTAATAGGTATTCTATTCTCACAGTGACAGGCTGCGGCTTTTGAACTATCGAACATGTATTGCTATATTGCAACTCAACTATACTGCCTCAACTCGCATAACAGTCCAATCTTTGCTGGGTTTCCTAGTCATATGGGACTGTTATGTGAGGCAGTATAAGACTAAGCCAATTTTGCAAGATAGTGAAAACTACCCACACAAACATCCGGCTACTAACCTCAGGTGTATCAGCTCGCCCAGTTCGGCCGGCAAGCTCCGCAGCTTGTTGCTGGACAGGTCCAGCGTACGCAGATTCGCCAACTGGCCGATCTGGTGCGGCAGCCGCATCAAACAGTTGTCGTTCAGGTAGAGCGCCGTCAGATGCTCAAACTTCCACAGCGTGGGGCTGAGGTTGCGCACACTACCCGTTATCTCGACGCCATGCCAGCAGGTCTTCTTGCCGGCCGCAATATCCTCCGCCGTGAGAAAGGTCTGCTGCCGTCGGGGGTTGTTGTTGTCGTACTTGTCTTTATTGCGGGACATCTTCTTCGGCGGCGTTGTCTCCGGATGGTGCTAGTACCGTTGGCGGACGAAGCGGACTGTCGGCGGAGCGTTTCTTGGCTGGCTGCGAGCGATCCTTGCGATAGCTGCTGGTGGAGGTTGCGTTGCAAAGCCGATTGAAGATGCGCGCCGGAAGAATCACGCGCGATGGCCACGAAGTAGATGCTAGCGGCTGATATACAACGTTCTTTAGCTCGCGCGATGGATGATTCCTGAGGAGGGATAAAAAAGAAACAAAAAATTAACGCTTATTTTGCATCAGATTTAAATAAGAATTATTAACGTAACTGCTTGACGTAATAAATATCAGCATAGATGACCGTAGGCACGGTAAAGGCAGGCTCAGCGAATCAGACCTCATTTAAGGTCCTTGAGCTCCTTACCATGCAACTCCGGTCCCTACCACCTAGTTGGAACCGGCAGGGATACGAGCAACCTTAGGGAAGATCGGGGTTTGTAGTGCACCAGGGCGTTGGTGTTAGGCCCTACAAGCCTGCCGTAAAAAAACAAGCAACAAGAGAATGCCAACCGAGACCAACGGCAACGACCCCAGCGAACAAAAAGGACTTGCGATTGGAAACTCGGTACGCGGAACTGCCGATCTCTCAACTTTATTGGGAGCACCCGCATACTCGCTGATCTATTGAAGGACCGCGGGTTCGGCATCGTAGCGCTGCAGGAGGTGTGTTGGACAGGATCCATGGTGCAAACGTGCAGAGGTAATCATACCATCTACCAGAACTGCGCCAATACACGCGAGCTGGGAACAGCTTTCATCGTGATGGGTGATGTGCAGAGGCGCGTGATCGGTTGGTGGCTGATCGACGAAAGAATGTGCAGGTTGAGGGTCAAGGGTCGATTCTTCAACATTAGCATAATAAACGTGCACATGCACAGCTCACACTCCGGAAGCACTGGTGATGACAAGGACGCATTCTACGCGCAGCGCGAACGCGAGTACAACCGCTGCCCAAGCCACCGACGTCAAAATCATCATAGGAGATTTAAACGGTCAGGTAGGCCAGGAGGAAGAATTCAGACCGACGATTGATAAACTCAGCGTCCACCAGCGGACGAACGAAAACGGCCTACGACTCATTGATTTCGCCGCCTCCAAAAATATGGCCATACGTAGCACCTTTCTCCAACACAGCCTCCCTTATCGTTACACCTGGAGATCACCACAGCAGATGGAATCTCAAATCGACCACGTTCTGATTGACGGACGGCACTTCTTCGACATTATCAATGTCAGGACCTATCGTGGCGCCAACATCGACTCCGACCACTATCTGATGATGGTCAAACTGCGCCCAAAACTCTCCGTCATCAACAATGTACGGTACCGGCGACCGCCACGGTACAACCTAAAGCGACTGAAGCAACCGGATGTCGCCTCAGCATACGCGCAGAATCTCGAGGCCGCGTTGCCAGACGAGGACGAGCTGGATGAGGCCCCTCTAGAGGACTGCTGGAGTACAATGAAAGCAGCCATCAACGACGCAGTCGAGAGCACCATCGGGTACGTGGAACGCTGCAGTAAGGGACTCGACAAAACGTGGAACGTTACAAACAGAAGCGGAAACAGCAGACCCGCCTCTTTCGGGAGAAAAAAGCGCCGCCTGGAAGAAGCGGAGTGTGAAGAAATGGAACTGCTGTGCCGTTCTCAAGAAACACGGAAGTTCTATCAGAAGCTCAACGCATCCCGCAACGGCTTCGTGCCGCGAGCCGAAATATGCAGGGAGACCTCTTGACGGACGGACGTAAGGTGATCGAAAGATGGAAGCAGCACTTCGATCAGCACCTGAACGGCGTGGAGAACGTAGGCACGGGAGACCCAGGCAACGGAGGAAACGACGACGCCAGTGCAGCGGAGGACGGAAATGAATCAACTCCCACGCTGAGGGAAGTTGAGGATGCCATTCAGCGGCTCAAAACCAACAAACCAACAAAGTCGACAACGGACGAGATCTTCACCGTACGGCAAATCCTCCAGAAATGCCATGAGTACCAGGTCCCAATGCATCACCTGTTCATCGACGTTTCCTGGGAAGCTGACTAGACTGATTGAAGCAACGATGGACGGTGTGCAAAACTGCGTAAGGGTTTCGGGTGAACTATCCAGTTCATTCGAATCTCGCCGGGGACTGCGACAAGGTGATGGACTCTCATGCCCTCTCATGCTCACTCTTCAACATCGCTCTGGAAGGTGTGATGCGACGAGCCGGGCTCAACAGCCGGGGAACGATTTTCACAAAATCCGGTCAATTTGTGTGCTTTGCGGACGACATGGACATTATTGCCAGAATATTTGGAACGGTGGCAGAGCTGTACACCTGCCTGAAACGCGAAGCAGCAAAGGTCGGACTGGTGGTGAATGCCTCAAAAACAAAGTACATGCTGGTAGGCGGAACCGAAAACGACCGGATCCGTCTGGGTAGTAATGTTACGATAGACGGGGATACTTTCGAGGTGGTGCACACTGGTTCCAGCCCCATATAAGGGCGGTCATAAATATGATAATCTCAAGTTTTATGATGAAACCGCTGAATTTGATGCATATTTGCGTTCCAAATGCGTTTTTCTATTGTTTATTGAAAATGGGCTCAATCAAGTTTTTGGTTTCACGGAGCCGAAAATCATTATTTTGCATTTTCGGTTACTAGCTCATTTTGATAAACTGAAATTAGTTTAGGCGGTCCACGGTAGTCAAAACTGCTCAAGAATAGGATAGGATAGAGAGGGTAGAAATTAAGAAAAAATGATCCCTGCAAAGCAATATGGAAGGTATTTGTTAGTTTTTGAGTATATTGAAGGTACGACACATAAGTGACTACCACCAATCTGGTCGCAAACGGTCGCAGCTAAATTTGCCAGTAAATCATTGCTTTAGATTATAGGGAAGTTTTATAGAAGAACGTCCGAAGGGGTTGGAAGGGGAAACATTTTTTCCAGCTTGCTGAAAAATTTCCGTTTGTTGTACTTTGTGGAAAAAGCATCTAATTCAGTCACACTTATTTAAATAGAATGATAAAGAATGGCATCTTAATTAGAGATAAACATCGATTTCAACTATGTAAGAATCGAACACAATCAACCAAATACATGCCGAATGGAAGAGAATTTTTAATAGAGTGATGAATGCATATGACTAAAATTAGAAAAATTCAAATAAAATGTCTACTTAAGAATATCCACTTACATGAGCTCCGCGGAAAAGTTTCGGCATACATTTGATAAAAGTAATGATTGATCCTAGTTATTAAAGCATTAAATTTGATGTTACCACAATGATATCACAGTTTTATTGAGGTAAAAATTTTGGTTTAATGACCTATGGCGGAGCCACTGTGTGGTGGAGGAATTCGTCTACCGCGAATCCTTACTGACTGAAGGAACTGCGGTCGAAAAAGATTCGCCCACGCACCAAATGCACCATGTACAAAACGCTAATAAGACCGGTGGTCCTCTACGGACACGAGACATTAACCATGCTCAAGAAGGACCTGCAAGCACTCGGTGTTTTCGGGCGCGACCGAGAATGGAGGGTGGCAACCACAAACCGAGTATGGGCCTTTTCATTTGACGTCTAAAATCAGCTGTTTTTGGGGGTCTTTGACAATAATTCTCCTATGAAACTGACAATTCAATAGATGTTTTGGTTATCGAATGTTATTCGCCAAAACTGCAACGACTGACAGACGTCAAACCGTGTTAGCGGAGGAATATTCTTCTTCTTCTGTATGGCTCGACGTTCTCACTGGAACTTGGCCTACCTCTCTCCAACTTAGTGTTCTTTGAGCACTTCCACAGTTATTAATTGGAGGGCTTTCTTTGCCAGCTATTGCATGAATTTGTATATTGTGAGGCAAGCACAATGATACACTATGCCCAGGGAGTCGAGAAAATTTTCCCGACCGGAACGGGAATCGAACCCGCCGTCTCCAGATTGGCGATCCATAGCCTTAACCACTAGGCTAACTGGAGACCGGAGGAATCTCTCAATTAATAACTGAAGAAGTACTTATAGAAAACTTGCTGAAAAGCAGGTTTTATCCTAGTGAGGACGTTACGACACGAAAGAGATGAACAATTTTCTATTGTTTCCAAATTAATTAAAGGAATCTAGTAAATAGTAAACTACCATTGATAACAATACAAATACAATTAGTTTAATGGGGTCAATTGAACCGATGTTAAAATAAACATGCGATAATATTTGTTGCTATGTAAACAGATTTCGCCTTTGAAAAACCATAGAATTCATATTTCTCGGTAACATTTTTCTCCCGCATTTACAGGTACTAATGGCCACATGAATTGTGAACGATTTATAGTATGGATCATATGACCTGAGGTCTGACTTGTGATATTTGGCAGTTATTTGAAAAGATTGATGATAGATCTTATCAACAGCTGCCAAGCAATACATACCAGACACACATCAGAGTGTTTGATCCTTATCATAAAATGCGCATATCATTCTGGGGGCCGTTAGTGCTCGTAAATGCTGGATATAAATGTTAGCGGAAAATATAAATTCTATACCTAGATTTTCAAAAGCGAAAACTGCTTACTAATAACAACAAATATTATTGTATTTTTATTGTAACAACGAATCATTCGACGCCATTCAATTAATTGTATTTGTATTGTAAAAACAATCAAAAAACATTGTTTTCTTTTTAAAATTGCCCTAAAAATATCTCATAAAACACAAAACATTCTATTGTTTTTCGCGAAAAAATGTATGAAAATTTTCTCAAAATGTTATGGTTAAGATACATAACGACCACCATTTTTTATTGTAAAAGTGCCATTTACCATTCGCCGAATGGTATAGAACAATAGGGGTAATGGTGAGTGTGCTGTGCAAATTACAATACGTTTAATGGTGAATAATTGTCGAACAAATGGTGTTGTAACAATAAAATTTATCGTATTTTTATGATATTTTTAATCAGGGTACACGGACCTGTCATCTGAAAGGCATGTAGTCCATTTTACGGGCCAATTTTATGAATGAATTTTGACAGGAGGTAGCGTCCAATAACCCATGAAAATCAATATCATCATCAACATTGATGTCACTTTGTAAAATGGCTCATTGTGGGGTACTATTGTTGATTGCGTCTTGTCTTAAATGAGATGTTGAACACATTAATGTATGTAATGCAGTAACGTTTAATTAACTGTTCTTGAGGAGAGTTGGAATCGGGGAATGAACATTTTTTTCTTAGTTTGTAACAATCTACAAGTTGCTAAGTACGTCTACGCAACCAATGTGTCTTCGATGCCGATTATACCAGTAAAGGCAAATTATTTTTCAATAAATAATGCTTCTTCCACCTCATATAAAGTGTATGCAAGCAGGTTATTGTTATCAATAGAATTATAAATTACAAATCACCTACAAATGCACAGGAATTCTATGAAAATTAACGATATGTTAAATAAAAGCTTTAAATACCTTTAAATCTATATATTGTAGGAAAAATTAAACAACTGGATAAACATATTTTTAATAAACCTTGCAGATTTAGATCACAATAGCTAAACTATCTAAGGCCACCATAACCACAGACAAACAGTTGCAAAACTTCGAACATTTTACGATTCAAATTGCAGTCACGGAAACATGTTCGCTCAATGCTAAAAAGACTGAGTTTGGCCAACCATAAACTAGATGGCGCAAGTGGACAAACATCAAACTCGAACAAAAACGATGCGAGCGCCTTGAATGGGCAGTTGGCCAACTATCAAATTTTAAAATAGACCGTTAAATCAGTGTATGATGGGAATTATCAGAGTGTTACGTCTGCTTGTATGTGCCGTAACCATGAGTACTAAGTACTACGGAGCTAATTTATTCGACTGATTAGGAGATATTAAACAAAGTGTATCTCGATGATATTCTTATCCATTTGCTAATCGATTCAAGATCTTTTGGCAGTTAACAAAAGATACAATATTCCAGAATATGTAAGCTATTTTTAAGCATTCCATACACAAGATTGTAGGAGGTGCCTGGCATTTCTGGTAGTTTAGAAGTTAATGATGCTATTTTGAAAACCAATCCACTAAACGTCAAATCCACAATAGTTCCAAAAGGCACACAAAATAAATATGTTTAGCACGAATAATACAGCAATAAATTTGATGAGTGTAGGAAGAGTTCTGTTCACCATAGGTGGATTTAATCGGGTAATCCAAAACAGACTGACAAAATCGAGGGCTGAATTCAAATATTGCAGATTTTTACTAATTTGTCCACATTGCATCTCCCAGTCCCATAGTGCTACATTGTTTGGTAACTTGTAAGTGACACTCTCCAGGTTAGCGCGTTCGCCAAACCTACTTCTTACGAAACTCACCCAACTCCCAGATTCCCGCTTACCTTCATCTACTTCCGGGTGGACCTCAGGCGCTTCCCGTTCTCCGGCGGCAGCAGCAAGCAACACGACAACGGCAGCCAGCGGTGAAGGATTTCTTTGCGGCGACACAGCTCGCCTTGCAAACAACTCTACAGTAATTGGCAGCAACTCCTGCCCAACCGATGGGAGGAAGGGAAGTTCGATTCCGGCCAACAAGAATTTACTCGCGAAATCTCACGACCGGGGTCACACGTAAACACACAAATTTAGAGCTGCTAGGTTACACTCGCGGCGATAGTTCCCTTCCTTCCAACTTGTATACACACTTTTATTTTCGATCACCGATTCCTTCAGCGGACACAAAAAAAAACTTTCCTTTGGCGTTTCTGTCGAAAAGCAGATTCTAGAATTCGCAAAAACGCTTCCGGTCTTCGCTTTATTTCTTTCTCCCTTTTGCTCGACACTTCTCCCTGCCGTCGCTGCTTGACCACACACAGAAGGCGCAAGGGCACCACGGAATGAAAACACCGCGATTCTTCCCAAAAGCTATCCGGATTTGGAACCGGGGCGAAATCTATGCGGCGAACCTCTCTATCGGGAGGATGCGGAGAACAACAATGCTCCTTCTTCAGGTCCACAAGCGAACAAGCAGCAGCTGTGGGCTTGGAGCAGCAGGAGAACGGGAGCAAACACTCTTTTGTCGCGAAGGTTTCCACGATCGGACGGGCGAATCTAGCGCGACGACACTCTTCCAATTCCCGTCAAAAACACCAGAACGCGGACACTGGCACGGTACACTTTCGGCGGATTTCGTTACCGGGATCGCGTTTCGAGCCGTTCGAACCAGAAGAACACGGTGGGAGCGAAAACTTGCGACGAATTTTACCGAGGAAAATTTGATCGAAAATAGAGGCGCTTCCGATAAATTTTTGCTGCGTTTTTCCTTTTCTGCTACACACAATCGTCGTACAACATCGAGCGGAGTGGATGATGGGTGATTCGTCGATTTTTACGTCCATCAGACGTCAGTCGCCGATCGATGAAAAAATGACATTACGGGCACAGCCCTATACACGGAAAATCCAGACTAGATATTTTTTGTTTTGTCCATTTTAATAGAGTGACTAGAAGGGAGAGTGGCGTCGTGTTCCAATTCTAGATTGAGTTTAAATAAGGGCGAAAGTAACATGAGAGAGTTCTCTTCATCGACTCTCTCTTCCTCAAATTAAAGTGACAAGATGCAAGTATGGTTGCACTTTTTGGTCATAAACCGCTAGGTTGCGATGCAATTTAGCGTCTAAGTGTATAAAAGTTCGATTGAATTTGCATCTTGTCACTTTAATTTGCAGAAGAGAGATTCGATGAAGAGAACTCTCTCATGTTACTTTCGCCCTTATTTAAACTCAATCTAGAATTAGGTCTCCTGCTCGCTGGAACGGAAATTTCTAGATTGAGTTTAAATAAGGGCGAAAGTAACATGAGAGAGTTCTCTTCATCGACTCTCTCTTCTGCAAATTAAAGTGACAAGATGCAAATTCAATCGAACTTTTTTACACTTAGACGCTAGATTGCATCGCAACCTAGCGATTTATGACCAAAAAGTGCAACCTTACTTGCATCTTGTCACTTTAATTTTGAAGAATAGAGAGTCGATGAAGAGAAGTCTCTCATGTTAGTTTCGCCCTTTTTGATTGAATTTTCTAGTTAATAGTTGTGCATCTTCGCGATTCTTGAACCTCGCTTGCTATACTCCCCACATGCCACGCGGCACGTTCTACAGATGACCGATGTATGCAAGTTTTCTTCAGAATTCGGCACCAACATTTCAAAAGGGCGTAACTGCTTTTGCAACCAATGCCTTCTCACAGAGCTGTGGGTCGTATTTCATTCATCTCACGCAATTCACATCCATTAATTGAAAGAGAAGGATTTTATCTTTCTATTTGTGCTAGTGGATTGCTCGAGAGGGATGGGATACGCTCCACAGCTTTGTGAGAAGGCATTGGTTGTAAATGTAGTTACGCCCTTTTGAAATGTTGGTGCCGAATTGCTATCTTGCAGAAATTGTCCAATCCTTACACTTGCACCTCAGATACTGTGGTCTGTGCTTGCACTAACACTTATAGCACAGAGAACAGACATCCAGGCTAGAACAAATTTCATTCGGAAAGTTGTGTAAGGATTTGAGTCTTCACTTAAGTAAGGTTGCAACCCAATACACGATGACAACACTAACGCCACCAAACACCATATTGCCACAGTCAGTGGTGAATTGAAACATTTCAAGTGGTGAATTAAATTAGTATGGGAAATTAACCGATTGCAGCGCCACGCTATTGCCACTTGTGTTGCCGATTTCAAATAGCCGTTAAATTTCTTACACAGTTTCGGAACTGGACTTGGATGTCTGTTCTCTGTGCTTATAGGTCAAAGAGAAGCCTTCGAAAGACAAAGTATGCAAACCAAATTTCGTTTTTTTTTTTTTTTTAACCTTCCGTAACTCGCGCGGTTGACTACCTGCGTCAGCACCACGCTAATGCTGAGTACACAATGCGAGATAAGGGCCCATATAGCCGAGGCGGTAAACGCACGGGTATTCAGCATGACCATGCTGAGGGTGACGGGTTCGATTCCCGGTCGGTCCAGGATCTTTTCGTAAAGGAAATTTCCTTGACTTCCTTGGGCATAGAGTATCTTCGTGCCTGCCACACGATATACACATGCAAAATGGTCATTGGCAGAGGAAGCTCTCAGTTAATAACTGTGGAAGTGCTCATAGAACACTAAGCTGAGAAGCAGGCTTTGTCCCAGTGAGGACGTTACGCCAAGAAGAGGAGAGAGGAGAGAGAGGACAATGCGAGATTTTTTCAACGTGTTGTACAAAATACAACAGCGCGAGCGCTCGTGGGTTAATGGAGATCCATTTTTACTACGGGTATGTTTGCTTGCTCATTAATGTGTCGAAGACAAAGTACATGATGGCAAAGGGCTCCAGGGAGGAATCACCGCGCCCGCCACCCCGAATTTATATCGACGGTGATGAAATCGAGGCGGTTGAAGAATTCGTGTACTTGGGCTCACTGGTGACCGACGACAACGACACCAGCAGAGAAATTCAGAGGCGCATTGTGGCAGGAAATCGTGCCTACTTTGGACTCCGCAGAACTCTACGATCGAATAAAGTTCGCCGTAACACGAAGTTAACCATCTACAAAACGTTGATTAGACCGGTCGTCCTCTATGGGCACGAAACATGGACCCTACGTGCAGAGGACCAACGCACCCTTGGAGTTTTCGAACGGAAGGTGTTGCGTACCATCTACGGCGGAGTGCAGATGGAAGACGGGACCTGGAGAAGGCGAATGAACCACGAGCTGCGTCAGCTGCTGGGAGAACCAACCATCGTCCATACCGCGAAAATCGGGAGGCTACGGTGGGCGGGTCACGTCATCAGGATGTCGGATAGCAACCCGACTTAAATGGTTCTCGAGAGTCATCCGACCGGTACAAGACGACGTGGAGCGCAGCGAGCTAGGTGGGTCGACCAAGTGGAGGACGATCTGCGGACCCTACGCAGAGTGCGGAACTGGAGACAAACAGCCATGGACCGAGTGGAATGGAGGCGGCTACTATGTACAGCAGAGGCCACCCCGGCCTTAGCCTGACCGGTAAGGTAAGGTATGTTTGCTTGCCAACGAGCTTGATGAAGTCGAAACAATGATTCACTTTTGCTTTTGCTTTGCCTACTTTGCTGCTCCCCAGCGATGAGTATAAGAATGATTTTGTGTAATTTCAAAAGAAATTAATATTGATTCAAAATAACTTAAAACATAGTAAGCCTGAATTTAAGTCGGTTTGGTGGGATAAGACTTAGTTAGGCAGTAGTAAGTACGTATAAAATTTAATTTAATTTAATTTAATTCATTCGAACTTTTTTACACTTAGAGGCTAGATTGCATCGCAACCTAGCGATTTATGACCATAAAGTGCAACCATACTTGCATCTTGTCACTTTAATTTGAGGAAGAGAGAGTCGATGAAGAGAACTCTCTCATGTTACTTTCGTCCTTATTTAAACTCAATCTAGAAATGTATTAGCGACACCAAATACAAACTGGTTGAAAACAACTTTGCTTACTTACCATGATTTCTCGAGATTTTTCCTAGGGATTATTTTAAAAATTGACCCAGGGATACAGAATGACCTCAGGATTCCTGCTCTGTAGTTTTGACGGACATTTTTTCATTATTATAGATCTGTGGAGGCACCGTGAAGTCTCTTATTTACATCTTATATTGTCAGACCGCCACCAAACCGGACGTCGCACAATCAAGTCACGACGCCTCCCAACTCGCGACGTTTTTTAAACATGTCAAAAGTAGTGCGCATCCTTCCCGTTGTTGTCAGCAACACAGCGCACTAGATGCGAAACAGTTGCGACACTTGTGGACCAGGAAAATTACAATTTTTGATTGAATGTCTGTCTTGATTCCAACCGGATAGACAATATTCAAATGCACGTTGAGAAACGCGCCAATATTAACACTACTTTTATCAATCTGAAACTGTGTTAGGATGGTCGAAAGATATTATATGTATTCTGCTTTCCATTTGTGCCAAAATCAATGCCAAAACAATTTGAAATTACTTCAATACAACACAAGATATTCAAATTTTGAATTCCAAACTTTATTTAACTCGATTTTCAGCCATAGCTTAAAAACTGTTCTTGGATTTTTGGAGCTTCCAAAATCAACATGTAGGGTGGAGCGGGGCAAGATGGGTCAGTTCCATTTTCGGGCGCATTACTCATGACATTGTTTTGATTATGTTTATAATTTTGTTAGATAACCAGCATGAATATACAAAAGTTTGGGACATTGATTGAAAAATTATTCACTCTCATCTATATATATAAAAATGAGTTTGTAGTCCCTTTGAGGCAACAAAACTCACGAACGGCCGAACCGATCAGCATGACCCTTGCACGTTTCGATTCGTATTCATGGTGGCTGTATGAACTGAAAAATGTAAGAAAATTGATAAAGTACTGAGTTTTCATGAGCTGGGAAGGAAATCAACACGATCGAAATGAAACCAATCTAGAGTGCGGTGCTATTTTGAGCTCAACAGTTGTCAAACCACCACAAGACGGCAAGACAAAGTTTGCCGGGACAGCTAGTTGGAAATAAAAAATAAAATGTTTTTAGCTATTTTTCTTATGCGATACATTCCATATAATCTCCATATAAACGGCCGCGGGGCAAGGTGGGTCACCTTCAATTTTGAACTTATTTTTGGAGCATTCAAAAGTTATTTCATAATAGTTATTTCAAGACTATCTCATAAATGACTTCAATCAAGCGGAATGAACGCTCAAAATTATAACATAAAATTATGATATTTTTTTTAGTGAAAACATCGATTTTCAAGTCGCCTTAGGACCACTCAAATCGTCAAGTTTTTTAAATTCCAAATAAATTTATAAAATGTTTACTAGTAGCTCTTGTTTACTCAGTAATGGAGCATATCTGAATGCGAAACAAATTTGTTATATTTTGACGTTTTTCGTTGAGAAAATGTGAATTACTTAAAAGGTGAGCCATCTTGCCCCGCACTTTTTTCACGGCGCAAAATCGATCACTTTTTTAAACTGCTTGTTTAACATCATATTTTACATGTAATGAATTTGTTATCGACTTTTAGCATAGCTAACTAGTGTATTAAAGAGTAGCGGACGAATACAAACCAATACGATTTGTATTTACAAGGTTATGGTGATCCATCCTTAGGTGACCCATCTTGCCTCACCCCACCCTAATTATGCATGAAAAAAAAGATCGTCGGTAGAAGTTCAGAACTTTCGTATTATTTTGTTAACGTGTTTAATTAGAGTATACTTCAAGGTAATTTTCTCATGATTGAATAGAAGTCTATTTTGTTTTCAACTCACATAATAAATATTTTGAAGTGCATAATATTAAAAACAAATAATTGGAATGTAAAATAGTAAATAAATAAATTAAACCTAAGATTATTTGGTTCATAAACTTTGGAAATGTGTAGAATTAGCTTGTAGATTAAAATATTTAAAAAAAAACTGGAACGCCGGTGATGTACGGAATGCTTAGTTAAGTATTCTTACTTTTACTTAATGCTATATAATCAATCACTCAAATAAATCGACAGTGTGGTTGGCTTAATATATATAGGAATCCCATAATTCAAAACAATCCAGAATATAGAAAAAGAAGATAAAATGCAAACTACGGGTTTACAGTTTTGCGTCTTAAATTATACCTGGATGCGTGTGAAACGCTCGATTCCGAAGTACGCGAGGGGGCCCGCCGCTCGCTCCGGCGCTCTTCCGGTGTCAATCGTAGTGACCTGCTCGCTGATCGTCGTTCGTTTGAGCTATTCTCCTTTTCGTAGTCAGTTGTGTCCGGTTGTTCCGATACGACGGAAGGATGGGAAACCGGTTGCAGGAATCTTCGGGACAATGCGCGATAACTCTGCTGGGAGTGCGATACGTGACTATCGCGGAAAGATTGCTGTTCTTGGTCTTCTGGCTTCCGGGCCATTAGAGGGGCTTCCATTTTCATGCGAAGAATACTTTCCATAATTTGCCGGTTCTGTTCTTGAATTTCGTGTAAAATTCTATCGCGCTCATCCTGGTAACGATACCAATGGAATCCGAACAATAGGAATCCAGATATAATGAAAAATTTTCGCACTACCCAGTGAAGACGATTCTTCTGGATTTCATCTAGCGTTGGAAGTAACTGAGTCAACGCTAGCTCTAGTAACAAACTGCCTACTGAGTTGAGGATCAGAAAGGATCTTGCTCTGCTTGTCCTCTTTGTTGATGTGGCAATCATGGCAACCGCTATAAAACATACGTAGAAGATAACCCTGTCCACGAAGGCATACCTTCCGACAATCCAACTATGCAACAGATAGAACTCCCTGAACAGCTCTTTCAAAACGGCCTGATGTCCTTCGGTGGAATTTTTCAAGTCCACCGTTAGCCGATCTAGCATTTCCTGCGATCCGTTAAGCGTCCTAGCTAGATTTCCCCCAACTTTCAACATTTCTTCCTGCAGTCGCATACCCTCTTTCTGATGTTCTAGGACAGTTCGTTGAATTTCCCCCGCTTCTTCTAGCTGCTCGCTGACCTCTCGAGACCGCACACTCAGCCTGTCGATCGTTCGATCCGTTTCGGACTGCCACCGTTGACTCTGCAGAAAGAAGCACATGCTCTGCGTTTGTGTAAAGAATTCCGTGTACACGGCAAAAGCCCGATCGGACATGCCACTCATACAGAGCCGCTTTAGCGCTTCCGTTCGTTCCGATACGCAATCCAGCCGCTCCTCCTGGCCGGACATCTCCAGAAAGCAGTCAGTGAAATGCAGCGCCAGATCCACCTGAATCGTATCCGTAAGCATACGACATCCGTCCCGGAGGTGATCCAGCGCGTGCAGCCAACATTCGCCGTACCGCGGGAGTTGACTTTTTTCCTCCAATTCCTTTTTAGAAGAGAAGCAAAGTCAAGTTGAACGTTTTTGTACAAACGGAGATCTAATTCTGGAGGCCTACTTACCGTCAGCTGCTTCTTCCCCTTCTCCACCAGAGCAATGGAAATATCATCGTCGAACCGCCCCACAGCTTCCGATCGTCCGGAAAATGTCCACAGTAACGCAAGCCAAACGTGTTGCTTCATAATGTTTCTGGGTTACATAGAACTAAAGCGAATAAAATTTAATTCCGTTTTAAATAAAAATTACCATCTGTTTCAGCCATCTAGGTAAATCCGCCGAAGAACAGCTGCGCACTATTTTTGTTTACACTGAGGAAGGCGGGACACAAAACGGAATGAAAGAAAAACAAAACTATCACAGCGTCGCAGCGCGGCGAGCACCGGAATCTGCCAGGACATGAACCAATAAATATTTCAAGAACACGCTACACGCTAAATCAATTTAGACTAAACGTAATTCAGAGCAAACCCCAAAATATTTCTGGAGCTCGATTTGAAAAGGTCGTATGTATTGGCTATACGGTTGGAATCAAGACCGACATTCAATCAAAAATTGCCATTTTCTTAGTCTACAAGTGTCGCAACTGTTTCGCATCTAGTGCGCTGTGTTGCTGACAACAACGGGAAGGATGCGCACTACTTTTGACATGATTAAAAAACATCGCGAGTTGGGTCGCGTCGCGACTTGATTGTGCGTAGTCCGGTTTGGTGGCGGCCCGACAATACATTTGCCGATATAAAATTCGATCAGTTTATTTTAGTTATTGTAGCAATAGGGAAGATATTTTGAAGACTTTAAATGATGGAACGGAAATCCTGTTTTGTATGTATCAACTTTGTTCAATTTCAACGGTTTTTGCTATAATAAGCGAATCCAACTGATCGAATTTTTAATCGACAAAAGCACATACGACCTTTTCAAATCGAGCTCCAGATTTCTTTCCCGGACATTGTGTTGTTCTTTAAGGACAGACTTGTTAGAATCCCAAAATGGCCGCCACAATGGCCGACTTCGGCACCTACTCACGATTTTGAGCGCACAAATCTCGTCGTAAACAAAACCAGCGCACCTCATCTTCTGATTTTAAGCTTTTTACAAGTGAGCAAGAACAGAATAATAAAATTCACTGTTGTTTGAAGCTTGCTTCTTGAGATTTGTGCGCCTGAAGTTCCAATGCATTGTTGAAGCGGGATTTCAACGAGGATTTTAAGACGTTTGTCCTTAAATCTTCTGTTTTTATATTCACCCAGGTAACCACTAAGCACTGTTCCTAGCATTATAATAGCCATTAAACAGCTTTTCAGTGCTAAATAGCTCTATATAAGCATTCCTAATGCTTATGGGCACTATAACCAGTAAGAACTAAATTAAGCCCTGTAAGCCTATATAAAGCCTACAAGCTGTAAAGAAGTTTGTCAGTGCTGTCACAGGGCTTGGAGCACATGGCGTTTATATCAATCAAAATTGATTTCGACCAAAACAGACTCGAGTCGGTCATGATCAATACATTTTAAACATCCATGTCGGACGGGATTGGCGGAACGGGATTATTTTTGTTGTTGGAATGTTTATCGGAATGGTGTTGTTAAATAGATAATGGAATCTGGTTATGTTGATTATTCCATTTTTTTTCAATCAAGACAAACTCCAGCTCGTTTCCCTATTCTTCTGAAACGTTTCCCGAAAATTTATATAAACATTGCTTCTCCTGCTTCATTTCCTGCGTTCGTCACCACCAAGCTTACCACTGAATCATCCTCATCCCATATCATTTTCAACCCTCGAAATGCCCAAACTGTTTTGTTTTTCATGGTTTAAATACTAGTTTGATCACACCATTCCCATGGTGCATTGGTGGAGCAGATGAGAAAGGGAACAGACTTGGACTTGATCAGGAACCCGGAGGACAACAGCTAGAATCTGGATGAAGTAGCAAAAAAGCAACTTCAATGGAAGCGAATGAAGTTAGAAAAGAACAGGAGATAAACAAAATATTTTTTTATTTTTTCTTTGTCTCACTTTTGACAACTTTCGCTCCAGAGACTTGGTACGATATTTTAAAGTTGGCCGTATATCAGCCGAATAATTCGCCAAAAGTGGCTTTTGAGCAGCTCTATAAGAGGATATAGAACCAATTAGCTCTGTTAGCCCAGGTTCTACATTCGACTATAGAGCCGACTTAATGCCATTTTTACGGCTTAATGGTTACTTGGGCAGTTTCTTTTAAAAACTAATGAGTCTTCTTCTTCTTCTTTATGGATCGACATTCCCAGGCTAACTGGAGACCCAGAACCAATTGAATTTTGCAAGATGGCGTCACGAATGAACGATCGGTTCATTCTCGTTCCTCCCTTTTCCTCTCTCTCTCTTTTCTTGGCGTAACGTCATCACTGGGACAAAGCCTGCTTCTCAGCTTAGTGTTCTATGAGTACTTCCACAGTTATTAACTGAGAGCTTCCTCTGCCAATGACCATTTTGTGTATATCGTGTGGCAGGCACGAAGATACTTTATGCCCAAGGAAGTCAAGGAAATTTCCTTTACGAAAAGATCCTGGACCGACCGGGAATCGAACCCGTCACCCTCAGCATGGTCATGCTGAATACCCGTGCGTTTATCGCCTCGGCTATATGGGCCCTTGCCCCTTCCTTTTCCCTCTCACGCGAATTTTGACATTTTCCGGTGGTTTGTTTTGATTCCCGTTCGTTGCCGTTCTTTTCTCCCTCGGAGAGAAAATTGAGGTTAAATTTAGATGCAAAACTCTATGAGTATTGTCCCTATTATAACTAAAATTGAGCACAAAAACAAAAGAATAATTCTAGATTGAGTTTAAATAAATAACATGAGCGAGTTTTCTTCATCGACTTTCTCTTGTTCAAATTATAGTGACAAGAGGCAAGTATGGTTGCACTTTTTGGTCATAAATCGCTAGGTTGCGATGCAATCTAGTGTCTAAGTGTAAAAAAGTTCGAGTGTATTTGCATCTTGTCACTTTAATTTGCAGAAGAGAGAGTCGATGAAGAGAACTCTCTCATGTTAAATACTTTCGCCCTTATTTAAACTCAATCTAGAATTCTAGATTGAGTTTAAATAAGGGCGAAACTAGCATGATCGATTTCTCTTCATCGACTCTCTCTTCTTCAAATTAAACTGACAAGATGCAAGTTTGATTAACACTTTAAATTATTGAGGGATTTGCACAAAAGTGCACGCGGCCTATCGCTTCTGAAAGGTACAGCCGCGGTTTTCACTCCCTGTTTACTTCATCCTTATGGGAAATAACATTGCGGCGTTTCCTACGGTGCGGCTGTTCCTTTCGAAAACGATAGACCGCGTGAACTTTTGTGCAAAGCCCCTTTTTGAAACATTTCAACGACCGCGCGGTGTTTACGTTTCAAGAAATCTGACACAATACTGATGGGTAATACGCTGATCGCAAGAAATTTCTTGGCCTATCTCGATGCGTGGAAAATTCAGGCAAGGAATCGCTCAAGAAATAATAAAGCGTCGCTTTATTCCGGATCCTAGTATGGAGCTGAAACGAAACGTCAAATCAAATGGGGCTTGCTGTGTTAAATTTCTTGACCATTCCGGTCACGGAAAAACAATGCACTGAACGAAAATTACTTGAGCGATTACGTTTAAAGTGCATACCTTCCATGAGGGGGTAAAAACTCCCGCGAACTACCAAGGGTCCAAAAAAAGTCGGAAGTCCAACTTTGACAAGGCATTTCTCGGCTGTTTTTCAACCGATTTCAAAACTTTTTTTTGCGATGGAACCGGACAGGTTTCAAGATCATCGTCCATTTAAAAAAATATAAAATAGATGCGTCTACCCAAAGTTATTAAGCAAAAGGCACTTCCTAGTTTTTTTTGAGAGCGTATTTTTTGAGCACATTGATCAATAAAACAAAATTTAAAGCGATGACATATGGTTTTTTCGACTCTAAATCATGCGTACAGTTTGAGTGAACATGTTTATGCAAAATTAGTGATTTTTCAGTACACTGATATTTTACCTTACTCAAAAAACTGCTAAAATACCCTATTTTTCACATAAAATAAGCATTAAAACAAAATTCAAAGCGATGACATATAGTTTTTTTGCTCTTAAATTGTTCGTAGGATTGTACTCGACATTTTTGATGAACAATGAAAATGTTCTAATTACACTCTTATTTTGTTTTACCCGGAAAACTACGAAAATTCCATACTTTTTACACAATGTAGTCAACAAAACTAAATTTAAAACGATAACATGTAGTTTTTTTAGCCTTGAAATGTTTGGGGGACATATTTGAAGAATAATAGTGATGTTTTCATTACACTTAAATTTTGGTTCACTCAAAAATCAACGAAAGTACCACATTTTTCACGCAAAGTGGTTAACAAAAATAATGGCTCACAATGCATAGTAGTTTTTTGCCTTTAAATTATTCGTGAAACCGTACTGGACGTTCTTGATGAGTAATAGTGACGTTTTCATGACAAACTTAATTTATTTTACTCGAAAAGCTACAAAAATACCATAATTTTCATACAAAGCAGTCAATAAAACAAAATTTAAAGCCATAACATGTAGTTGTATATCCGTAAAATTTTCCGTTACAATGTACTGGACCTGTTTTTGATAAAATATTGATGTTTACACTAATATTTTGTTTTATAAAAAAATGTACGAGAATACCACAAAAAAGCGAATAAGCCAAAATTTAAAGCAATAATATGTAGTTTTTCAACTTTGAATTTAACGTAGTAGTTTAGTGCTGAGTGTCGCGGACTGACTCAAAATGCTCTCTCATCGGGAGCCAAACATTGGGAGCCAAACATTGAAGATGGAGGTTATGTTAAACCTTGTTGAACCTGTGTGATTGATTGAAGAGTATTGTTATCTAGGTGCTGCGGATATAATCAAAACTGTTGTCGCGATATCTCCATTTGCCGCTGTCAAGCCGTTGGAAAGCGAGGAGAAGGATAAACATTGTTTTGAGCCTATTTTAGCTAATTTTGTTACAAGTATCCATCAAAATTTCCATCGCGAATGGAAAATAATAAACTTTGAACCCGAGAACAAAATCGGAATAATGGTGGATTGATCATGTTTACCATTTCCGAACAGCGTCGCGACGGCGCGTTTGACAACCGCGCTGAGAGAGGTGGTTGCAAGAAAATTGAATGCTCGTGCGTGTTTACAAGCTGTGTGCCGGGATGTGTAGGTGTGTGTTAGCTAGCTTGAAAAATAAAAACCGTTTCTATTCGCACCACCTAGGTTTAGTGGACTCATTTGAACAACCCTATAGTGATGTTTTTATTACACTCTTATTTTATATCACTCAAAATACTAGGAAAATACCACATTTTGCACACAAAGTAGTCATCAAATAAAAATTGGAGTCAATGCATTATAGTTTTTTTGCCATGAAATATTTGTAAAAAAGTACTAGACTTGTTTGATAAACAATAGTGATCTAAAAATAAAAAGAAAATCGGGTTAAGTACGGTTCCTTTGAATTCCACTAAGAATTTGCATCCTTTGACAGATACGTATTTCGACCTCAACTGTAAGGTCGTCTTCAGTGTCTTGTACTTGACTCGACTCGAGATGCAAATTCTTAGTGGAATTCATAGGAACCGTACTTAACCCGATTTTCTTTTTATTTACAGATATTCCCCTAACAAGCCCAGGTTAATCATCATCAATAGTGATCTTTCAATTACACTCGTTGTTTTCTAAATTTGTTTATAAAAAAATCAAAAACAACTCAAATAAAGAGAACTTACTATGCGCAGCATACAGTCACATTTTGATGTACCGTACAAAATATATTTTTACTCAGATAATGATTTTTGAAAGCTAAAAGCACTGAGATTTTCACTCAGGTGGAGTACTGACTCACTTTGTTATTTATAATTTTATAAAATTCTTCATGTTTTGATACAATAAATTAACCTAACATGCTTCATACGGCTTTTCCCATAATGCTGATACTCTTTGCGTTGCAATTTGTAATATTTTTTGGGCTTTAATATTTTTTTCAGAGCACTATCAAAGTTTCCTCAAAATGAAAATGTGATTCTCGCTTATATGAAAATAATATTGATCACCCAAAACAATTAAAACTGACCAATCTTTACATTGCAATTATTACTGAGACGCCAGTACTTGTTTTAAAAATATTAAACCAGAAAAAATACTGTTACATGGAATAATATTAGGGAAATTTGCTGAAAAACTACCAAAGTTACCCCGTTTTACGGTATTGCTGCAGAAACTCTTCTATATACATTTGTTTTTAAGAAATTTCCCAAAAGGTGCATTTATATTTTAGGATATCTTTCAAAGATTCTTTCAAAATATTTGTCATGGGTTCTTTTCGAAAATCTTTCGAATTTATTTAGGGGTTCTATTTCTCGAGAAATTCTTTTAGAAAACTTTTGAAATGTTTCCGTGAATTATTCCTTTGGGTTTTCAGAAGAAATTCCTCTAGCGATTGCTTGATAAATTTCTCCAAGGATTCATTTAGAAAACCTTCCATAGATTTTCTCAGTGAATCCACCAAAGAATCATTTAGAATATTTCTTTTTTCAGGAATCTCTATTTTTTTCCTGGAGCATTTTCGAAGTTTTTTTTTCTGGCTTTCTTCAGTTCTCTCAAGTTTGCATCCTAGTTCCCATGCAAAGTGTTTTTCTTTTATTTGCTCCCATAAATAATTCCTTCCTTGGTATTTTCGATATTTTTAAAGATTTCCGATAATTGCTTCTGGAATTTCTGCCAAAGAGTTTTCCGATATTTCTGTTGAAATTCTTCGCTGGTTTTCATCCAAAGTTTCTCCCGGGATTTCTCTTAAAAATTTTCAGAGTTCTTTCATGAATTTTCTAAATATTTCCTTCCAGAGCTTTTTTCCGAGATTTCCCAGATATTCTCAGGATTTCTTCCGAAGTTTCTCTTGCGTTCCTCATTGCAGAATGTCTCGCAAAAATCACGTGGACTCATTCCGACATGTCTCCGGGAACTTACAACAATGAATTTAGTAGGTTATCTCTGTCAGGAGGTTTTCCGAGAAACACTCCTAGAAAAGCACAGTACTGGACGTATTGACCGATTTTCATACAAAATGCTTAAGTTTGGAGCTCTGTATTTCAGCTTCTAGAGCACAAACTCCGAGAGTAATCTTAGGTGAAACTTCAAAAAACTCTCGCGAGAACCTTTATAAAATATCCCGGAAGAAACTTCTGTAGAAAGCCGGGGAGAAACTCCAGAAAAAAAATCATTGAAATTTCTTAAAACTTCGGGAGAAATCCCAGCAGCAGTTCCTTCAGAAAACTCGTGAAAAACTCCTTTAAAAAGCGGGAGGAGCTTTAGTTTAAATCCCAGCAATAGTTTCTGTAAAAACCTTAGAAATCCCGGAAAAATATCATTGAGAAGTACCAACCCGCATAGGAAAAAACAGCTTGACATATTGTTCCAACGTTATACTTGGTTTCTGACATACTGTTACCATTTGTGTTGAAAGTTTTCTATTATTTTACATTAATAATGGCTGCCATTGAAAATGTATAGAACCCCTTTCCAACCGTTTCACAAATGATTGGTGCATAGAACCTAGTTCACTTACAGTTTTTATTGGTTCAAAGTGAGATAGTTTTCAACGGAAAACACCAAGAAATAATTACTCAACAATCTGACATTCAGTAACTTTATGACATACAACCCAGCTATATTTGTTTGTTGTCTACATCGAAAGCAACCCCACCATGACGTCACGCACACATTTGAAAAAAATACTGTTCAATGTTAAATGAATGGTTTCTGGTACGGTTGCGTACTTTTGTGTGAGTGTAAATTGGTTCTGTTTAAATTCAATTAGCGAGTGGCTCAGCTCGGTGTTATGAAATTAAAAAATAAAAACAGAAGAATTGTGAGACAATATCAGCAGTTCATTTTTGTTATTCGATCTAGTTCGGTGAGTAGTTCGATGGTTTTCAAAGGATATCATGTAATGATAATAATAATACATATTTCTGTAGATTGATAATCAATGTACACGGACGTTTACCATGGTCTCGAAGACTGCCATTCGGATTCTTATCGGCTACCGAAAAACCATTCCAACGGCGCCCACCAGAATCCATTCTGCCATGTAATCCGTACATGAAAAAGCCGTGAAATGCTGCTGCAGTTGATCTCGCAGGCCTTCGACCACAGGAACAGCTGCCGGACTGAGAGGTATTCTACCCTGCGTGATTCCGCAAAGAAAGTACATAATCCTTGGGTGCCGAAAAACAAGAAAGTTCTAGCCCCAAACACAGAAATGATAAAGAGCTCTAGCGATATCAGCGGAAGGAACCAGTTGCGGACAGTAACCAAGGACCAGTGACCAGAAACCATTAACCGCTGAAGATCTGTCCCTTTCGAAGCAGGTTTCGAAGGGAAGTACTCCGCCAGTACCGATTCTGGTCGGATCTGCTGTGACCGCACGTGACGCTGATCGAGGAAACTAGTGACGGTTGCTACAAATGATTGTATTTTTTTTTAATTTTATGTAACGATAATTTTTTTTATATATTAATAAAAATATTAATAAATAATTAATTAATACTATCTAAAACGTATTTGTTAGTTTTATTTTTAATTACAAAGCACATTGTGTGGTAGAACCATATACCATAATTTAAAATACCATGAAAGACCATAAATCTATAATAACACATACAGTTTCGTTTTTCTTCCAGATTTATCATAAAACAGTTCTCTAACCATTTGCTGTGCAGTGAATTGTCTGAAAATCTGGATAGTATATAGACCATATCCTTTACTGTTTTGCGAAAAATTTGTTCGAGAAAACGAGCGATTTTTTATGGTAACCTATCTTAACCGCCTATTCCACATACTGTTATTTGGCGGATTACCATTTGTCATACTGGCAAATCTGTACATGGAATGGTTGTCTTACTGTTATCACGGATGGTCAGAGAAATGGTTAAATGACAATTGCTAATAGTGATCTACAATATGAGAAACGTTGCGTTTACAGTTAGTAATTATGCGGGAAGAGAAACGCAGGAAGAATCGCGGAAAATCTTCAAGAGAAATTCCGAGAGAAACTGGTGAAAAATGTGGTATTTTCCTAGTATTCCGAGTGAAGTAAAATATGAGTATAATTAAAACATCACTGGGGTTGGTCAAATAAATCTACTAAACTACTACGATAAATTCAAAGTTGAAAAACTACATATCATTGCTTTAAATTTTGGCTTATTCGCTTTTTTGTGGTATTTTCGTACATTTTTTTTATAAAACAAAATATTAGTGTAATGTCAACATCAACATTTTATCAAAAACAGGTCCAGTACATTGTAACGGAAAATTTAAGGCCATACAACTACGTGTTATGGCTTTAAATATTGTTTTATTGACTGTTTTGTGTGAAAATTATGGTATTTTTGTAGCTTTTCGAGTAAAATAAATTAAGTGTGTCATGAAAACGTCACTATTACTCATCAAGAACGTCCAGTACGCTTTCACGAATAATTTAAAGGCAAAAAACTATTTTGCATTGTGAGCCATTATTTTTGTTAACCACTTTGCGTGAAAAATGTGGTACTTTCGTTGATTTTTGAGTGAATCAAAATTTGAGTGTAATGAAAACATCTCTATTATTCTTCAAGTATGTCCCCCAAACTGCTACGAACATTTCAAGGCTAAAAAAACTACATGTTATCGTTTTAAATTTAGTTTTGTTGACTACATTGTGTAAAAAGTATGGAATTTTCGTAGTTTTCCGGGTAAAACAAAATAAGAGTGTAATTAGAACATTTTCATTGTTCATCAAAAATGTCGAGTACAATCCTACGAACAATTTAAGAGCAAAAAAACTATATGTCATCGCTTTGAATTTTGTTTTAATGCTTATTTTATGTGAAAAATAGGGTATTTTAGCAGTTTTTTGAGTAAGGTAAAATATCAGTGTACTGAAAAATCACTAATTTTGCATAAACATGTTCACTCAAACTGTACGCATGATTTAGAGTCGAAAAAACCATATGTCATCGCTTTAAATTTTGTTTTATTGATCAATGTGCTCAAAAAATACGCTCTCAAAAAAAACTAGGAAGTGCCTTTTGCTTAATAACTTTGGGTAGACGCATCTATTTTATATTTTTTTAAATGGACGATGATCTTGAAACCTGTCCGGTTCCATCGCAAAAAAAAGTTTTGAAATCGGTTGAAAAACGACCGAGAAATGCCTTGTCAAAGTTGGACTTCCGACTTTTTTTGTACCCTTGGTAGTTTAGGAGTTAAACCTGGAGTTAAACTTTTTTGCGTTTGGACGCAAGATCGCATCCCAACCTAGCGTTTTATGACCAAAAAAATTAATCAAACTTGCATCTTGTCGGTTTAATTTCTAGATTGAGTTTAAATAAGGGCGAAAGTAACATGAGAGAGTTCTCTTCATCGACTCTCTCTTCTGCAAATTAAAGTGACAAGATGCAAATACGCTCGAACTTTTTTACACTTAGACGCTAGATTGCATCGCAACCAAGCGATTTATGACCAAAAAGTGCAATCATACTTGCATCTTGTCACTTTAATTTGAAGAAGAGAGAGTCGATGAAGAGAGCTCTCTCATGTTACTTTCGCTTTTTTTTAAACTCAATCTAGATTTGAAGAAGAGAGGGTCGATGAAGAGAAATCGATCATGTTAGTTTCGAGGTTAGTTTCGCCCTTATTTAAACTCAATCTAGAATTATCTAAACTCGGTGACTGAGATATCCTCCTGATTACCTTCACGGAAAAATATTATAACCCAAAGAATAAGTTTTAAAAACTCAAATTTGGGTAAACTGCATAAAGTTTTAAATCAAAGTTGGGTTGTTTACTTCCTCGCCCCACCGCAATGTTGTCGAAAACAAAGAGAGAAGCACCGACGCATCCGCTGTCTTCCGTGGAAGAAGCCAAATTTGGGTTTTCTTGAGTTAACCCAAATTTGCGTTATTTGAGGCCTCCGTTGGGTAAAAATAACTTACCACTGGGTTAATTTTTTTGCCGCTCTCAAATGAGAACTACTCACTCACCACTTTCACTGTTTAACGCAAATTTGAGTAATTCCACGGAAGACCGGGATTGCGTCAAAACAACTTAAATTTGGCTTGATTTGTAGTTCCGTGTTGATTACGATTCAATTATACCCTGTAGGGTCGTTTTCATCCATTTGTGGGTTTTTTCAAACAATCGTGTAGGAACTTCCAGCACAAAACAAAACGTCAAAATCCATCATTGACGAAAACAGTCATCGAAGCAAAAAGAAAAGAAAACCACAAAACGGAACGACCATCAGCAGCAGCAACAGTCCACAAAAATGAGCACCCTGAGTCGGCCCAAGTCTCCGCGGACGCCAGTTTCTGGCAAAAATTTCGACAAGGAGGAAAGTTTTTGGGACAAAATCGGAACCCTCGGCCGGAAGAAGCGCATCAAGGAAGGTAGGTCGTAAAATGCAGTGTATTTTGTCAGTGCTGATGGGGGAACTTAAAGAGTGGAAAATACGATTGGATTTTCTTCCATTTATGGTGATTCGATAGGTGGGGCGGAGTCGGAACCACATACCATTCGACGATGGTTGCATTTTGGAAGGGGTTTTGTGGAAATTGTATGTAAAATTCGAACGGAGAAGAGTAATGCTCTGACCATCTGGCTTTTCGAGATATTCTGCGGAATCTCCTTGAAAGGAATCTTTTTGTGTGGGAGTGAATCATTTTCAGTGCGAGGCGTTGCGTGACGTCATCCAGCTGCTGCGAAATGTAAATATAAACAATGATTGATGATTGTTTTCCTTTCCACCCAGTGCAAGAAGTACAAGAGGAAGGCAAAATTGCCATCGATTCACCGGGTAACCCGAATGCACCGGAGATCCCTCCAGAGGAATACAACCTCGAAGACAATGAATCGCGGTCGATTATCCAGCCGGCTTCGCTGCAACATCCGCACGTCCGGGAGTTGCTGCAGGTGCTCATCGATTGGATCAACGACGAGCTGGTCGAGGATCGGATCATCGTAACGGACATCGAGGAGGATCTGTACGATGGACAGGTGTTGCAGAAACTGTTTGAAAAACTGACCGGACGCAAGCTGAATGTACCGGAAGTGACCCAGTCCGCTGAGGGACAGCGCCAGAAGTTGACCGTGGTGCTGACTGCTGTTAATCATGTAAGGATATTTTGGATTCATTGGTCGCTTAGACTGCTACACTAATTTTATATATGTATTCTAGATCTTGGGCTTCCATCATACTATCCCTCAGTGGACCGTGGAAAGCATCCACACGAAGAATATCGTTTCGATCCTACATCTGTTGGTGGCGCTGGTTCGTCACTTCCGGGCGCCCATTCGTCTGCCGGAGAATGTTCACGTGACGGTCGTTATGGCTCAAAAGGTCAATGGAAAGCTAACCAGCAAGTGAGTACTACTTTTTAGTTTGATGATAAGTGTTTAGGTATTTTTTAAAATATTATAGCGATTTACTGGGGAAATCTTACAAAATCTTCTCCACAAGTTCTAACAAAAGTGAAAACAAATTCTATTTCATATTGCAATTGCTTTTGTTACAAATTATAATCACCCTTTTTTCACCGATTCACAGACAATTCCAGGAGCAAATTACTCAACAGTACGACGATGTTGGCATGCGCTGCGAGCGGGACGCATTCGACACCCTGTTCGATCACGCACCGGAAAAGCTCGCCGTGGTCAAGAAATCGCTGATCACGTTCGTGAACAAACACCTGAACAAGTTGAACTTCGAGGCAGCCGATTTGGGTTCCGACTTCAAGGATGGAGTGTTTCTGTGTTTGCTGATGGGTCTGTTGGGTGGTTTTTTCGTGCCGCTGCACGAATTCCACCTCACGCCGAAGGATGCCGAACAAATGGTGCACAACGTGGGCTTTGCGTTCGAGCTCATGATGGATCAAGGCTTGAAACCGAAGGCGCGGCCGGAAGGTAAGTTGGGCTGGGATTCAAGATAAAAAATGGTCCATAGAATCCAGAAGTACAGCCGATGTTAAGAATAATTTATGCTATTGAGAATCTGATGGTACTAACTCTCCAATTAGCCTAGTGGTTAAGGCTATGGATTGCCAATCCGGAGACGGCGGGTTCGATTCCCGTTCCAGTCAGGAAACTTTTCTCGACACCCTGGGCATAGTGTATCATTGTCCTTGCCTCACATTATAAAAATTCATGCAATGACAGGCAAAGCATGTTCTTCAATTAATAATTGTGGAAGTGCTCAAAGAACACTAAGTTTAAGCGAGACAGGCCAAGTCCCAGTGGGGACGTAGAGCCATAAAGAAGAAGAAGAAGAATGGTACTCACTCTATAATTTTGCAGTGAGTGATTATGCTCAGTTTGTTAAGATAGAACTGTTTAGTTTTAAAATTACATTAAATAACTTCATCGGCTTGTTGTGTCACTGTTGTACAGTACAACCGTACTTCTGGATTAAGAATAGACCAGCCTGATCGTTGTTACCTACATTCAATCTAAACCTTGTTTTTTGGACAGATATCGTGAATATGGATTTGAAATCAACGCTTCGTGTGTTGTACACTTTGTTCACAAAATACCGAAACATTTCCTGAACTGGCAACAATTCGGGAAAGTCGTTGAGCAGCAATTGAAGTGCCTTGAATGATGAAAATGATAGTATTTTTACTGGACACGCGCACAGTTTTTGACAAGTTTAATATGCCGTTTGTGTTAATTTTATTGTAGTCATGTAACAGTGTTTAATACGATAAAATGTTTTGCCTTTAGTGAAACATTGATAATTTATAATGTCGTAGGAAAACTTTCGAATGAAAATCCTAGACGTGTTAGGAGATAACTTTTTATGTTAACGATTACTGAACGTTTTGTACGGCTATCTGTTAAAATCATACGAAAGTAACACGTCATTAGTTTGCCTGAGTACTAATTTATAAACAAAGAATATTTACTTAACATGTAGAATTTTTCAATATATATAAAATGTAACATTGAGATATGGGTTCGTAAATTAATTTGAAAGAACAATTCCTTTTCCTGACCTAGGAATCTGCATAGATCATATTGTTTAAAGCATGAAGATTGAAGTTTATTATAATTATTTTATGTGCGTTTAAATTTAAAATTTATAACGTCTGTTAATAGTTATTTATGCAACAAGTTGCAAAAAGTAAACAGGCTTGGTGGTGTAGTGGCTTCTGATTCGTATGCAAAAGGTCATGGGTTCAATCCCTGGCCCGTCCCTTTCATCCTACTTTGTATATTTCTATCCACTCTCTCTCTCTCTCTCTCTCTCTCTCTCTCTTCTCTACATATACAACTCATGTTTATTCATATGTTAATAGCCATCGCTAGAACCAGAAACGAATTGCAAAATGCGTTTCCCTTCCTTCCAACTTCCACAGCACAGTGTATATAACGCCTTCAAGTTATGCAACCAAAGCGAACTGTGCCGCTTGTCCTTCAACCTTACCTACCTACCTACAATCAGGTTAAGGCCGGGGTGGCCGCTGCTGTACATAGTAGCCGTCTCCATTCCACTCGGTCCATGGCTGTTTGTCTTCAGTTCCGCACTCTGCGTAGGGTCCGCAGATCCTCCTCCACTTGGTCGACTCACCTAGTTCGCTGCGCTCCATCCACGTCTTCTTGTACCGGTCGAATGACTCTCGAGAACCGTTTTAGTCGGGTTGCTATCAGACATCCTGATGACGTCACCCGCACATCTCCCGATTTTCGCGGTATGGACGATGGTTGGTTCTCTCATAATTCACATTTTCTCAACGAAAAACGTCAAAATATAAGATTTGTTCCGTATTCATATATACTCCATATCCATACTGAGTGAAAAAGAGCTGCTTGTAAACATTTTATAAATTTATTTGGAAAATTAAAAACTTAACGATTTTAGTGGTCCTAAGACGACTTTAAAATCGATGTTTTCACTAAAAAAAAATATCATAATTTTATGCTATAATTTTAGGCATTCATTCCGCTTGATTGAAGTGAGTTATGAGATAGTCTTGCAATAAAAAATAAATAACTTTAAACTGCTCCAAAAATACGCTCAAGATTGAAGGTGACCCATCTTGCCCCGCGGTCGTTTATATGGAGATTATATGGAATGTATCGCTTAAGATAAACGGCTAAAAACCATTTTATTTTTTATTTCCAATGAGAGTGAATAATTTTTCAATCAATACCCTAAACTTTTGTATTTTCATGCTGGTCACCTTACAAAATTATTAACATAATCAAAACATGAGTAATGCGCCCGAAAATGGCACTGACCCATCTTGCCCCGCCCCACCCTACACAGCTAATCGCGTTCGGTAATTTTTACCGAAATCTCAACCGCTGAGCGTTCGGTAATGGATTTTTAACGAAATTCTGTAAAAAAATAACAAATTTCGGTAAAATCCTATCGATCGTTTATCTGTCAAACTCTAACGAACTTCGGTAAAAGTTGCTACCTTTACCGATTTTTTCCTGTAAAACATACTTAACGGTTGAGATTTCGGTAAAACATTACCGAAGTCGGTGATTTTTTCTAACTGTGATGTATAGTCAAATTTGATCGTTTTTTTTAATTAATGCAACAAATTGTAAAAAGTCAACAGGGAGTGGTACAGGTTGGCAAGAGTAGAAAAGACACGTATCCATCACAGCAAGAAATAGCAGTACGAACACAGTTAGAAAAAATCACCGACTTCGGTAATGTTTTACCGAAATCTCAACCGTTAAGTTTGTTTTACAGGAAAAAATCGGTAATGGTAGTAACTTTTACCGAATTTCGTTAGAGTTTGACAGATAAACGATAAAATTTTACCGAAATTTGTATTTTTTTTACAGAATTTCCTTAAAAATCCATTACCGAACGCTCAGCGGTTGAGATTTCGGTAAAAATTACCGAACGCGATTGGCTGTGAAGAGCATGATTGCTGAAGCGCAGAAAAGTATAGATAAGAACGATATGTGGAGGTTTTATGCAAGTGTCAATGGTGCACTGCGCCAGTGCCCACCATGTGCATTGCTCATTGCAATATATTGTCGTCGCGGTTGAAACCCCAAGCACATAGAAACAGACGTCACACTCTCATTGCTTCCCATCGATTACCTTTTTAACGGTTGATTCAAATATTCACATCATTCTTTCACACTTAGAAAAAATCACCGACTTCGTTAATATTTTACCGAAATGTCAACCGTTAAGTGTTTTACCGGAAAAGTTCGGTGACGTTCACCGAACTTCGTTAAAATTTGACAGATAAACGATAACATTTTACCGAAAATTGGTGTTTTTTACAGGATTTCGTTAATAGTAGTTTACGCAACAAGGTGCAGAATGACGATTTTTACAGCACGAGTTGTACATTTATCCAACGAGGCTTGCCGAGTTGGATAATTACGACGAGTGCTGTAAAAATCGAGTTCTGCACCGAGTTGCGTACAACGTTTTTTGCAATTTCATAAATTACCCTTGAGGATAGTTTTAAACAAAACTTTTTCATCAATCTGCACATTGATGTTCATAGCCATGTTCAAGAAAATCTGATCATAACAGGTTATACTGTGCAGTTGTCACAATTTTTCAGAAATGCGTCCAGAAAGCATCAAAAAGTTGACCAACACTGATAACAGTGCTGTAATGGTTCATTACGCAACGCAAATCAGTGCTGTAATGAATCATTACAGCACTGTTAATTTGGTGTGGGAAAGTAGGCCTTTTCCTGTCAGATTTGCGTGAGGTAAAACAGCCTATTACGATGAGAAATTGCAAAAAAAACATTACCGAACGCTCAGCTGTTGAGATTTCGGTAAAAAAATACCGAACGCGACTAGCTGTGTAGCATTGGGCGAGTACGTTTTCGTGACGATGTTTTTTTTAATGAATTTTGTTCCAAGTGTTACATCTGTTTCTCTGGTTTCTCTGTGTCCGAAGTTTCCCCACACCCGACAATCGAATTTACTCATAATCCTTACGTGAAATCTAACTGCGGTCCTGGCCGATCGATTTTCGCGTGTCAAAAATTCCGATCCAGATTTCGATCCAACTCGTCACTAGCATTGATTAATGCACCAAGCGAAAAGAAAAAGAAGTTTTGACAACCAACAGTTGTGACATGTGACAATGACGCTTCTTGTGAAGTGAAATGGCGTATAGCAGCTGCGAACAGGGTCTCTTATGCATTGCGTAATAACTAACCAGCTTAGGCCCGTGTCTTGCAAGCGCAAAGAAATTAATTACTGATTCTTTCGGTGGCATTCCACCGCAGGCGTGGTCGTTAAAAGAGGTAGACCGAAGAGCTCTGCGGACAATTCTCGTTGGGAAACAAGAAAATGGTGTGTGGGCACACATCGTAGTGTCCAAAGAAGCGAATACTGTGAAACGAATAAAATACGGCATAACCCGGTAGGCTGGACATGTAGTGCGAATGTCGGAAGAAAGAATATTGAAAATAATATTCAGCAGGGAATCACGTAGAAGTCGACGACTTCGTGGGCAGCCGCGCTGTTGTACGCGGTTGATGAAAACCTTAGAACCCAACACGTTCGGGGAAACCGGAGGTACATCGCTCAAGACCGACGGAAATGATGCTCTACTATACGCTCGGCACTGGTGGTAAAGTTACTTTATCA
>NC_085136.1:232062402-232079877 GCF_035046485.1 Aedes albopictus
TCGCATTTCCCGACTCGGTGCCGATGTTGAATAGCCAGAGGAGACTTCTCGCATCGGTTACCACACGGAACTTAGTGCCTTCGATGTAGTGTCTGAAGTGTTGTATCGCCGATAGAACACCTAGACATTCTTTCTCGACTGCTGAGTACCGTCTTTGAGTCCTGTTAAGCTTCTTACTGAAGTAACTGATCACCTTGGTAACCCCTTCATGCTCCTGCACCAATGCCGCTCCTACTGCTCTATCTGATGCATCCGACTCTATCGTGAAGACCTTGCCGAAGTCTGGGTTCCCCAGGATAGGCGCCGACGTCAAAACCGACTTGAGGTCACGGAACGCTTCTTCGGCCTCTTTGGTCCAGTTGAACTTCTTGTTCTCCTTCGTGAGCAAGTCCGTTATCGGTGCCGTTACCCTACTGTAGTCTTTGATGAAGCGCTGGTAAAACCCTGCCAGGCCCAGCAACCGACGTACGTCCTCTTGGGTTCTCGGCCTCGCGTAGTCCAGAATTGGTTGGATTCGACTACTATCAATCGCTATTCCGTGCTCATTCAACAGGTAGCCCAAGTACATCACTTGTCTCCGGCAAAAACGTGACTTCTCCAGAGATATTGTTAGGCCTGCCCGTTTCAGACGTTCACCTACAATCTCCAGCAGTCGTAGGTGTTCCTCCAGCGTCTCGGTAGCGATGACTATGTCATCGAGGTACACAAATACCTGCGGTTCGAGGTCAAACCCCAGAGCCCTGTCCATTAACCGCGACATAGTGAATGGCGCGTTGATCACACCGAACGGTAGAACTTTGAAGCGGAAAATCCCTTCCGTAGTCCTGAATGCCGTATAGTTCCGACTCTCTTCCTTAAGCGGAATCTGGAAATATGCATCCTTCAAGTCTATGACGGAGAAGTACTTAGCCTTCCCTAAACGCCGAAAGATGTCTTGCATATTTCTCATAGGGTATGAGTCCTTCACCGTCAACTTGTTGATCTTCCTGGAGTCCAAACAGACCCGGACCTTCCCGTTCTTCTTCGGCACTGGTACCAGTGGGTTGGTCCACTCACTGTAGCATTCCTCGATTGCGTCCAGAGCCTTGAACCTCTCTACTTCCTTCTTTATCGCCTCTTGCATGTACGGAGAACACTTGTACATCACCGGATTCCGTGGTTTCGCACCTTCCTTCAGGACGATCTCGTGCTCTATCAAGCTCGTTCTGCCTAACTTCCCCGCTGCTGTTAGCTCGAACCCCTTGATCACGTCCATCAAACGACGTCTCTCATCCGCTGTCAAGTTGTGCTCCGTCTCAATGGTCTCGGGATCCGGAATCGCTTCCGTTGGCTCTTCATACACTGGAATATCCAACGTGTCATCTTCTTCTTCCTGTGTCGCTTCCGGTAACTCGCCTGTAGGCTCTACGGTGAAACAGATGGCGGCTTCACTCGGCCGACTAGGAACAGTTTCCAAGGTCTCTGGGCCTTTCCCTAAATCGATCATCGGTCTAATTCCAAACGCGTCCCAGAAGTCCGCGCCTAAAATTATCTCCCGCGAAATTTCTGGCACTACGATAGTCGGAATTACCTTCGTGACTTCTTTGTACGTGAATGGCATATTCACGAAGCCCCGACACGCGTAATTAGAACCATCCGCAGTGGCCACTCGAATAGCTGCTGGTTGCAACTTCAACCCAAATCTCTCTACCAATTCCACCGAATTCAAAATACTAATTCCTGCCCCCGAGTCTAATAATGCCTCTGTCTCAAAGTCGAAAATCTTCACCCTAATGTGTGGACATTTACTTACCCTAATCCTAATGTGGTACACCTGTAAGAACGGATCGAATGGTTGCTGGGGAACCAACTTTGATATAGGGATGCTCAGTTCCCCTGGTTTGCACCCCTTCCTAGGTTTCCCTGTAGTCCAGTTTCCGGAACGGCTACTGGTCTAGCGCAACGTTCACAAGACCTAATCGTTCTTCCGAGATTTCCACACCCGTAACAGAAGATGTTACGCGGTCTTGGGCACTGTCGCCAACCATGCCCTGATTCTTGGCAGTTCCAACACATCAATCCCGGTAGACCTGTACCGGCGCTCTGCTCCTGCCGATTCGGTTGTTGCTCCCGCGGAGCCGGTCCGTTGAACGATCGGGTCACCGGAGGTCTTCTCTGCGATTGTCCCCTAACGTGGTTTATCGTTGCTTCTTGTAGCTCTTCGTCCTCGGTGTCTTCTTCGGCGGCTTCTATCTGGTTGACTGGTCTGCGCACGAAGTGCTCTGCCATCGGTTGGTGCAGTTGGTGGTCTGCGGCGTCAATGCGGTAATTCAGATCGATCAGATGTTGCAGGTCCCTTACGGGAACGATCGAGATTTTTGACCTATAATGTTGCCGCATATTGTCCCAAATGACCTCGAACTTCCGTCTGCGAGACAACGGCTTGGACAACATCCGGTTCAACTTCTCAATCTCCGAGACGAAAGCTATAAACGACTCCCCTCGCTGCTGCTTCCGCTCCTGTATCTTGGAGCGAATTCCCTGGTCCTTGTTGGGATTTCCGAAACGGTAGGTGATACCGTTCTTGAAGTCTTCCCACGTGACCAGGTCATCAACGTAGGTGAAGAACCAGTCCGATGCAGCTCCCTCCAGCAACATGTGAATATCTCTAAGCAGAATATCCTCCGACACCTCCTCGCGCTCTGCCAGTTTTGACGCTTTGTAGAGGAAGTTCTCAACCGACATTCCTCGAGAATCTCCAGAGAATCTAAGTTTCCACTTCTCAACCCGTCCGTGGCCTCGATCCCGTCTATGCCGACCGCCTCTGGCATCTCGCCGAAACCGTGTCTGTCCGCCGCTTCCACTATCGTACTCATACAGTGAGTCCTCGTAGTTGTCGCGGCTTAGACGGTTCCCGTCCCCTCTCAAGCTCTGTCTGCAGTGCTGTCTAACCGGAAGTTCCTCCTCAGAATCGGTATCGTTCCCCTCGTCTACATAACTTTTTGACTGGTGATCTGTCCAGCGTTGGTGAGTCCCTGGGTTGTTCTGTGGCCGGATCAGTCTGTCTTCCACGTTCGGAATCCTGCTCACCCTATCTCTTCCCTGGTCGCTGTTCCTGGAGTTCGTCAATTCGGCTAAAGCTCTCTTCATCTCCTCCCATTCCGTGCGCGATACCTCAATGGTATCTTTTACCACAGCCCTATCTACCTGCTCACGATGACCATGGTCTTGAAGGCTTCGCTTTGGTACAGCCCCTAACGGACTCAAAACCCCTAATTCCGAAGTTTTACCTCGGCCGGTATCCACTGCACTGTCGGACGCAGGCTTCCCTATCGAAATATTAGGACTGATCTGACCAGCTACTCCTACGGCCCCCTCTGTCTCTTGGAGAATATTGTTGATTCGTTCTTTAAACGGTGACAACGAAGGACCGAACTGGTAGTATTGCATAATTTTCTCAATCCTACGACTAAGTTCTCTCCGCAGTGTTTTCCCTTCTTCAGTACCCGCGATGCACCTCTTAACCCGATAATAATAGTGTATTACTCTCGACTCATATTTTGGCTCTACCTTTCTGGACAGAGCCGTTTCTAGATTTTCAATTCTCGCACTGATATGTTCCGCTTCGTCTAGTATGTCGGTATTTGACCTATAGTTCCTTCCTTCCTTTTGGTCAGATTTGAACAGAAGTCTCAAATGTCTTTGTTTCCCTTGTAGATCTAGTTTGAAAACGTCTTCTGGTTGATCACGAATCGATAATTCGTAATCGATCTCCTCTAAATTGAGATCTTCTGCTCTCGGCAATGATCGATTCATATTGATCGATTTGTATATTTGTACTGTAACTTACGACCAGAAGACAAATGAGCAAAGTTCAACCGCACAAAATACCAAAGAAGGCACGAGTTGCTTTAACGAAAAACAAATCAGGGAGGCTATTACAGTTTCAATAGCGTTTTAATATTGAGGAAAAAAAATTGAAACAATAAATAAATATGAAGAATACTTGTATAAACATCGATATGAAATAGTTGAACTACATATACATAAATAAGCACATGAGAAATATTAAATTATGTATAATGTAAATTAATCAAACTATTCACGTTTGTTGAAATAAACGATACACTAATAAAAATAGAAAATAAACAAATAATTGTACAAAGATTGAGAAATTACTAGAAGATGAATAAGTTAAACAAGTCACGTTCCCTTAGACAAATTTTACATACAAATATTACTACAAATTACAAAATTAAATTTTCACTTTCCAGTTACACCAAAATCAAAAAATGCCTTGTATTGTTGGGCGCCAAATGGGTCTTTCGTATCTTCTGTAGTACTGCGGATAGTTTAACGCAGCCAGTCAGCTTCTTTCCCCTGTTCCAAAAATTAACCCATTCCCCGGAAGGGTCTCAGGCCGGGCAAACCTGCAAACTGTTGGGTGGTCTCCTTTAGGAGTGGCGCTTAAGCCACCCACTTACGAACGGGAAAGCGCGACAGGCTGGCGGGTTATATTTGGCGCCCAACGTGGGGCGCCAAATATAACCCGCCAGCCTGTCGCGCTTTCCCGTTCGTAAGTGGGTGGCTTAAGCGCCACTCCTAAAGGAGACCACCCAACAGTTTGCAGGTTTGCCCGGCCTGAGACCCTTCCGGGGAATGGGTTAATTTTTGGAACAGGGGAAAGAAGCTGACTGGCTGCGTTAAACTATCCGCAGTACTACAGAAGATACGAAAGACCACAATGCCCTAGAAGTCTCAAGTGCAAAAACCTTAAATGCTTCAAAACCTAAAATCAACTGGGCGGGGTTTATCATCACCGGCCAGCTAGAAAGTCTCTCCAAATCGAACTACTTTCAATTCGAGAGGGTCAAAGGTCGATTTCGGGCCGACTTACCCCGTACAACAAAATCAAACTACAAGGAAACGATCACGAACTACATGAAAATTCTTCACAAGACACTAATTTCTCGGTACTCTACACATTGACGGAAAACGTTTGGGAACTACTGTTGCATTTATTAAACGACACTACAAATGTTCTTACATGCTATAAAAGCACCAAAACGCAAAGCTTTATTCAAACGAACTGATTTTAGTACCTACACATATTTATTCTTCGATCGATCTTTCTTTACATGTTTGCCTAGGCCTTCCTTTCCCCTTCTACAATTCCCTAGTGTGTGTTTCCGTTCTACCTCGCTATCGTACTACTAATGCACGGCGGCGCCGGCGACGTTTCTCCTACAGCTGCGAGTGTGTGATCTGTTCGTTCGGTGTCGTACGGTTTGGGTATCAGTGTGTGTTCTTCGATTGCAAAACAGATCCCATTCAGAGATCGAGACGGTTACGGGCTGTCGATTGTGCCGTATTGTCTCATGCGCATGGACGACACAAACGAATAGCATGCATGCTTGGTACTTACGTTGACTCTACCATGGATTTACGAGGTTGGGGTGGATTGTGGGTGGATTGCGCGGTGACGCGCGACGTCGGTGGGCACACGGAGTGATCTTTGGCCTACTCCGGCCCGGGTTGAACGCGCGATCCGACGGTTCGCGCTTAATCCTTCCACCACTTGGAACGTGGGCTTATGCGTGAACGCGGCACATGCGTTCGAGCGTCCTACGGAACAATGGTTGACTGTTGCTCTCCGACGCGAAAAAACGATGGCGGCCTGCCTGTCCAGGGCGCGTATCTTGACGTGACGCGACCCTCTTCCGGCCACGTGTGCCCCGGGAATCCTCCGAAGTCGAAAGGTGGGGTCAAGAGCGGTTTCTGGCTAATGGTGGTGTGCCGGCGATAGCCTTTGCTGCCACGATTCTGTCAAGAGAATTTCACACACTGGTTGGTTACGACCCCCAATCACCTGTTCGAATCTCACTAGCTTACCCGTGATTCACAATGTACAACACACACACCCACTTTACAGTTGTCACTAACTAGCTAACTGGGAACTGAACTAGCACTAAGGGAAAGGGAAATCAATTAGTTATCCTACTAAGAACTTTCATGCAGTTTCTTATTAACCTATTTCAACACACCACGACGCGGGACAAGGAAATGACCACTCTTGCCTCTTCCACAATTCGAATCGAAGTGGACGATCAAGTCTGGGATTAGTCCTCAGATAGGCCGCTAATTTGTGACCTTCGGCTTCGAGGTCGCGAACTTGGACGAAGTCCAATTCCGCGAGTGCAACATTCTCAGAATTTGCACCCGAAACTTCAAAGGCATTGTGACCTCTCTTTCCAACGGCCGCCTTAAAACCTTCAGTCAGATTCTCTCCCCAAGTTCGGTAGGAGTGCGCAAAACCGAACGGGAAAGGTCAATGGATCCTGAAAGGATTTTGGGACAGGTCGATGCCCGCCGATGGCATCACAAATTGCGCGCATTCAATTTAGCTGGCTTGGGTCCATTGCATTTGGGCGCGTGTAACTGGATATAGGGAACTCATTTGGGCAAGCGTATGCCAATTGCAACTCTTGAAGATAGAGATCTTTGTGCGGTGAATCAATTTTGAATTTAAATGGAAAAAACGAATGAACATGCAACATAATTAATTTGAAAAAGATTTAATATATTTTACAGTGAACATTTATAAATAGAAAAGCATACTTGTTACAGTATGACAAATTCGTACCTTAGACAGTACTGCCACCTAGTACATTTTCGGTCTATAGATATTAGAGTGGGTCATCGTTTATATGGAAAAATGAAAAACTCAATGGTATCCCATCAGATCAAAGCTTTCTTGATCCCATTTCAGGACCCAAATGAGTGTGCAAAATTTGGGCACGATCGGTTATGTCTACGTTTTGCGCATCGCGTTTGAAGTTTGTATGGGGTTTTACATGGGAAAACACCCTTTTTTGCATTTCTCTCATAACAAGCTCGAATTTTACTAAAACTGTATAACTGATAAAGTGAAAACATAGCCTAGAGTGTCCTGAAAAACTTTGTCGAAGACCGCAAAGTGATCTGATGCTTATGAAAAAAGTTATAGCGTTGGCATTGCTTGGTAAAACAGCATGATTTTGTTGCTATTGTTATTCCTTTACATGTTAAAACATAAACACATGCATGCGGTTCGTTGGTGATAAATATTTTCACAAGCATCGGATCGCTTGGCGGTCTTCAACGAAGTTTTTCAGAACATCCTAAGCTATCATTTTACAGTATCGGTTAAAAAGTTTCAGACAAACTTTTTCAACTTATGGCTAAAATACAAAAAAGTATGTTTTCCCATACAAAATCCCATACAAATTTCAATTGCAATGCGCAAAGTGTAGACGTAACCGATCGTGCTCAAATTTTGCACAGATACTCAGGACCCGAAACGGAACCAAATAAGCTTTGATCTGAGGAAACGGTTCCGATGACTCACACTAATAGATATATTATATTATATTAAACGTTGATGTGGAATCTCAAATGTAAGTCGTAACACAGTTGGTGCTCAAAAGTCATTGTTTATCCAGAAAATTATTTGTTTACTTCCCGTCTACTACGATAGTGATTCACAGCCCTCTTTAATCAGTGCCTATTTCCGTTTCGTATCAAATTTTACGTTTTTTTTGCATCATTGATACTACTATTAGTCGTAGAACTACATACAGGGAATAGACAAAATGATCGGGACAGGCAATATTTTCACTTTTCAAAAAATGTTCAACTAGCTGTAACTTTTCGAAAAGTGCATCAAATATTCTCAAATTTTTACTGTGAGTTTAGTTGATGAAGTTGATGTTTTCCAGAATTCATTATATAAGTCATGAATGGTCAAAATTTCATTGCAATCGGTTTATTGAATCCGGAGATATAACAGCTCAAAGTTGGCTATCGGATAACTTTTCCTTTTTCAAGAATCTTTATAACTTCGTGAAAAATGGCCCGATCTTTCCCAAATTTTGACCGCTAATACACAACTAGTTAATGAACTTACAGTATAAATTTGAAAATATTCAATGCACTTTTCGAAAAGTTACAGCTAATTGAACATTTTTTGAAAAGTGAAAATTTTGCCTGTTCCGATCATTTTGTCTATTCCCTGTACCTGTTCTTGGTATTCTGGCGAACGATTGTGATGGCGTGCTCCCACACTTGTCACTCAAGTGTGATGTGAAGTGTGGTTTACCCGGTTTACCGCCCTTTACAAACACGCTATAGATATTTGCCAAGCGGTAGTGAGGTGACGGCAAGTTTGAACGAAGCAGCTTACGAACAGTCCACGGGCGGCACGCGTTTGCTAATTTATTGCAGTAAAACAGCTAGGCAGTATTCAATGTGCATATGGTGATTCGCAAACAATTCGAATGCACGTGATTTGTTGGAGCTGGATGCGATATAACGCTGTATAGGTATCTGCCAGTACAATCGAATCAGCTGCTATTTAATGCCGTGTTTGAGTATTTTGTGTGATTATAGTTAGGGGTTTAGTATTTTCATAAAATTATATTTTTATATTGATCTTGGACAATTGTTCATGTTTCTTTTTTTTTGCATAGGCTGAATCGTGTCCATGGGAGTTTTATGAAAAATATATCATGACGATTTATCAATTCCAGCCACTGCCGGTATAAATTTCGATTCGCTTACATCACCAATTGCTAATGGTGATTAATTATGGAAAATTAATGATGTCGTCGATATACACTTCTTACCAGGGACAGTGAAATAAGAAAATAACAAAATGGCATTTTCCATCCCAGGACATAAAAGGGGGTTGGTAGTTTTTCACGTGACAAATTAAGGTGCTTCGGTGCCTATAAAGTAATGTGGTATAACAAAATAGCCTCACGCCAAATGTGTTTAATTTATTTAGGTTAATATATGGTATGGTTTTTGCTCCACATCGCTTATTCGATTCGTAATTAGATTCTATGCCTACTTCCAAAAGTTGAGCTCATTTGGTTGAAAATTGAGACTGCACAAGTCCTTCAAAGTTTGTATGGCAATTACTATGGGAAAACGATGTTTTTCATTCAATCTACCGTAGTATTTTCCCAAGTGCCCTAGAGCGTTAGTTGACCCTTGGTACTTCTAGGCTACTCTATCAGCTACAACTTGGCCGAAGATAGCATTCAAATCGCGTGCCTTATTAATTGGTTACCGATTTTTATCCAGAATTGAAATCTTTACTCATGATGGTTAAACTAATCGATGGGCATCACTGCATTTTGCAGTGAAACATAGTAGCCATGATTTCAGTGTGCTATCTTTGGCGCCATATGCAGCAATGTTGCCTACTCGGAAGCTGGAGGATCATTGCTAAAGTTCGCCCAGATGGATACAAATCGATAACTAATTAATGAGGCGTCCGATTTGAATGCGTTCTTTGGCATAGTTGTAGCTGATAGAGTAACCTAGAAGGACCAAGGGTCAATTAACGATCTAGGGCACTTGGGAAAATACCACGGTCGATTGAATGAAAAACATCGTTTTCCCATAGTGATTCCCATACAAACTTTAAGCCCTTCAGTCTGTGCAGTCTCAATTTTCAACCAAATGAGCTCAAATTTTGAAAGAAGGCATAGAATCTGGTTACGAATCGAATAAGCGGTGCCGAGCAAAAACGATTTTTTGAACCACGCTAATGGTACATCACAATAGAATTAGACTCTTGTTAGCTTAGATAGTACACGAAGCAACGGAAGCATTTAAAAGTGTTTATCAGCTAAAACTTCGAAGTTGCGTGCGTCAAGCCAATTTTGAGTAGGTAGATGACATCGATGTTTTGTTGGATTATTCTCGATTACTTTCATGTAGAAAAGCAACTTAGTAGTGAGCTATTATTACCCAAGTTCCTGAGGTAGGGACAATTTGCAAAACAAGGACAAATTTAGGATCGGGTGGTGAAAGTTTGGGTACACAGCTACGGTTTTACTAACGCTTGATGGCGCTCAGCAAGTAGGTATAACAAAAAAAGCAATTATTAATGCAATTAAGTGGCAATATTCCGAAAAACTAGATTTTACAAAAAAAAACTGATGTTAGTGGGAAATTTACTAATTGAAATGAAATTTGTGATGAAGTTACTCGTCCTATCGGCGAGACTTGAACTCACGACTCCTACTCATTATAGCAGTCTTCCCAAACGAACACCGAACTCGCTAAGTACTGCTGTATTTAAACTCCGCCTGTACTCTGACTTGGTGTTTAAACCGCAACACACAAATCTGTACCCAAACGTGTACACTCCGACCTTATTTTACGTCCACTTTTTTTACGCCGAATTAGTTTACGTCCACTTTTTTACGTCCAAAATTTAGATTAACGTCCATTTCAATCATTGCTCAAATTATCAAATAGTTTTTCTAAATAGACACAAATAATGCTCTGTAAAGTTTGAAAGGACAACAAAAGCTAACCAGTGATAGCTTCGGTTGTTATTATTTACACTTTTAGATGGCAACACTGTTCTAATAGAGTCATATATTGCTAAATATATACATATGAATGTGCACAATATATCAGACTTTTCAGCATAACTTATATGGGTGTCAATTCATATTTTCGACAATATTGTAGTACACCTCGTTTGCAGTACATTGTTCCACACTCCGACATAACAATTCTGCTATTGCTGGCAACACTGACCATGCAGATTTATATAAAGCTCAATATCTCAAATCCGGTGTGAGATAGGCAATTCGAATGTTCGACAATGTTGTAGTGCACCCCATTTACAGTGGATTATTTCACACTGTGATATAAAAAATCTGTTATTGCTGGCAACACTGTCCATGCATATTTAAATAATGCTCAATATCTCAAATCCGGTGTGAGATAGGCAATTCGAATGTTTGGCAATGTTGTAGTGCACCTCATTTACAGATCATTATTTCGCACTGTGATACAAAAATTCTGTTATTGCTGGCAACACTGACCATGCAGATTTATATAAAGCTCAATATCTCAAATCCGATGTGAGATAGGCAATTCGAATGTTCGACAATGTTGTAGTGCACCTCATTTACAGTGGATTATTTCACACTGTGATACAAAAATTCTGTTATTGCTGGCAACACTGACCATGCAGATTTAAATAATGCTCAATATCTCAAATCCGGTGTGAGATAGGCAATTCGAATGTTCGACAATGTTGTAGTGCACCTCATTTACAGTGGATTATTTCACACTGTGATATAAAAATTCTGTTATTGCTGGCAACACTGACCATGCAGATATAAATAATGCTCAATATCTCAAATCCGATGTGAGATAGGCAATTCGAATGTTCGACAATGTTGTAGTGCACCTCATTTACAGAGCATTATTTCGCACTGTGATACAAAAATTCTGTTATTGCTGGCAACACTGACCATGCAGATTTATATAAAGCTCAATATCTCAAATCCGGTGTGAGATAGGCAATTCGAATGTTCGACAATGTTGTAGTGCACCTCATTAACAGAGCATTATTTCGCACTTTGATACAAAAATTCTGTTATTGCTGGCAACACTGACCATGCAGATTTAAATAATGCTCAATATCTCAAATCCGATGTGAGATAGGCAATTCGAATGTTCGACAATGTTGTAGTGCACCTCATTTACAGTGGATTATTTCGCACTGTGATACAAAAATTCTGTTATTGCTGGCAACACTGACCATGCAGATTTAAATAATGCTCAATATCTCAAATCCGGTGTGAGATAGGCAGTTCGAATGTTCGGCAATGTTGTAGTGCACCTCATTTACAGAGCATTATTTCGCACTGTGATACAAAAATTCTGTTATTGCTGAAAAAACTGACCATGCAGATTTATATAAAGCTCAATATCTCAAATCCGGTGTGAGATAGGCAATTCGAATGTTCGACAATTTTGTAGTGCACTTCATTTACAGTGCATTGTTTCACACTGTGATATAAAAAATCTGTTATTACAGGCAACACTGACCATGCAGATTTAGAAAAAGCTCACTATATGAAATCCGGTGTGAGATAGGCAATTCATATGTTCGACAATGTTGCAGTGCACCTCATTTACAGTGCATTATATCCAACTGTGATACAACAATTCTGTTATTGGAGCGGACCTGGTGTGATGGTTAGAACACTTGACTATCACGCCGAGGACCTGGGATCGAATTCCACTCCCGACAAACTCGCAAAATGTGAGTTCTTCCTTCGGAAGGGAAGTAAAGCGTGGGTCCCGAGATGAACTAGCCTAGGGCTAAAAATCTCGTTAATACAGATACAAAAAAAAAAAAAAAAATTCTGTTATTTCTGGCAACACTAACCATGCAGATTTATATAAAGCTCAATCTCTCAAATCCGGTATGAGATAGGCAATCTGAATGTTCGACAATGTTGTAGTGCACCTCATTTACAGTGTGTTATTTCACACTGTGATACAAAAATTCTGTTATTACTGGCAACACTGACCATGCAGATTTAGATAAAGTTAAAAATATCAATTCAGGTGTGAGATAGGCAATTCGAATGTTCGACAATGTTGTAATGCACCTCATTTGCAGTGCATTGTTACACAAAAATATAATACGAGGGCCTCCTTTTCAGATCCTTCGGTCATTAAAAAAAACTCACATGATTACAAATCGCATCCGAGAGCTACGAGTTACGCCACCCAAGGAAGTCTTGAATATCGTCCATTTTTCCTGTTCATGAGCATGTATCTCATCGGTCAATTACCAAATTCCAGATCGGATCGCTATGTAAAATTTGTATGCGTGTTGGTAACTACACCATTAAGAAATGTAAACATGAAAAATCTCAAAAAATCGATTTTCACCGGGATACTCACACGGTTATTGAAAAAGCTTTTTTCGACTTCTGCGCGTGGACAAATCACGAGTACCAAAACCAAAAAACAAAAGCTCGTTTTTACTCCCAGCCTACTATGGCATGAGATACTGCTTACGTGCATGCAAATGGGGTCTCCAGTTACCCTAGTGGTTGAGGCTATGGATCGCCAAACCGGGGAAGGTAGGTTTGATTCCCGTTCCGGTCGGGAAAATTTTCTCGACTCCCTGGGGATAGTGCTGTGCTTGCCTCACAATATACAAATTCATGCAATGGCAGGCAAAGAAAGTCCTTCAATTAATAACTGTGGAAGTGCTCAAAGAACACTAAGTTGAAGAGAGGCAGGCCAAGTTCCAGTGGGAACGTAGAGCCATAAAAAGAAGAAGAAGCATGTAAAGAAAACCAACTAATTGTATTCACAAGTGGAACTGGAACGTTATTTGTACGATGGCGCGAACATTATCACGCATACCGATACCATGTGAAATCATGTTGGTGCTGCCAACACTGGCCATCTGATTCTGTCACATCCACCCAAAAACTGTTCGCTCGTAATTCCTTAAAATAAGATTCATTGGGATTGCCAAGGAAGCTCTGAAACGGTCTACGCTTAATGGATGTTGGAGAGCAATTTGGCCCACATGTTTTTCCAAGAACGAAACAGAAGTAGATATGGATGCCACAATCCTCAAAATCTGCCATGCTGTAGGAAAGGAAGGATTTGAGAATCTTGAAAAGAAAGATTTGGAGGAACTGATGATCGACAACCCTCTCGACGATGATGAACTGATGGAGTTACTGATTGAATCGGAAGAAAATTTTGGAGACGCAAAGAAAGAAAGCGAGGTATGTGGGCAGGAATTCAACCAGACTAAGCTTGGTGAACTTCTTAAAATGGCAGAAAAGATGGGCGACATGGCCTTGGATGAGGACCTTGATGTTGAACGAGCCGTGCAATTTCGGGCTGATTTGCGGAGAGTGACGCTTCGGTATAATCAGCTTTTCAAACAGCAGTCAGTTACTGTTTTGGCTGCCAAAAATTGCTCGGTCGATGAAGAGAGAATGGGTTAACTAAAATAAGGGCAGTTGTACGATTAAGTTGTTTATTTTTTTATTTTCTGTCAACACTGGATTTAAAGCGAAAGAGAACAATAAAAGAAATTTTCCATTCATATTTTTTGCTTCACTACTTAATACACCTTGAAACGTATACAGAAGGCATCACGGTCAACCGATAAACAAATAGTTCTTATCCTTCTGAACAAGGTATTCGAAGACGGCACTTTTCTATCTACTCTCGACCCCAAAATTTGAAAGTCTGGAACTTTATTTGATGATCACATTTTTAATTTTTTTTTTGTATATTTTAACTACTGCTAATTTTACACTTTGATGATTACCACCACCTAGCGGCGAAATCACCAACTAATTGGTAAATCAACAGAATGCTCTTATCCTTCTGAACAACTTTGCCGAAAATGGCACTTTTGTATCTGCTTTGGATCGCGAGATAGAAAAGTCTCAAATTCTACTTGATAACTAGCGCCACCTAGCGGTGAAATCTCCAACTAATTGATAAATCAAGAGAATGCTTTTATATTTCTGAACAACTTTGCCGAAGACGGCACATTTCTATCTGCTTTGGATCACGAGTTAGAGACGTCTAAAACATTACTTGTTAACTAGCGCCACCTAGCGGCGGAATTTCCATCTAATTGGTAAAACAACAGAATGCTCTTATACTTCCGAAAAACTTTTCTATCTGCTTTGGATCACGAGTTGAAGAAGTCTAAAACTTAACTTGTTAACCAGCGCGACCTAGCGGCAAAATTTCCAACTAATTGATAAATCAACAGAATGCTTTTATACTTCTGAACAACTTTACCGAAGACGGCACATTTCTATCTGCTTTGGATCACGAGTTAGAGACGTCTAAAACTTCACTTGATAACTAGCGCCACCTAGCGGCGAAATCTCCAACTAATTGGTAAATCAACAGAATGCTCTTATCCTTCTGAACAACTTTGCCGAAGACGGCACTTTTCTATCTGCTTTGGATCGCGAGATAGAAAAGTCTAAAACTTCACTTGATAACTAGCGCCACCTAGCGGCGAAATCTCCAACTAATTGGTAAATTAACATAATGCTCTTATTCTTCTGAACAACTTTGCCGAAGACGGCACTTTTCTATCTGCTTTGGATCACGAGTTAAGGAAGTCTAAAACTTTACTTGGTAACTACGTTTACCGGTGCCTTGAAGCAACACCCCCCCAGATAATGGACTATTTTATGTAGATCGATCAGTGTTGCCATCTGAGGTCAAAATTTCGAACAGTGAATGGCCACACATGATAGCCCTTGGTCAGTACTCAAACTTTGCTGAACACATGGAGAAGGTAAACTTGCATCTAACATTGGTATTTTGACGAAATTAGGTAAGTACTGTGATTTTTTTTACGTCCAATTTGATTTACGCCCCCCCGATAGTGGACGTAAAATAAGGACGGAGTGTACTTATGTTCAGAGTTCGTTCCAAACACAAGTACGAACATATGTACAGTACACGTGTATCGCACGAAACGAAGTGGGAAGCGATCGTGCAAAAAAGAACTTTCTCGAACGACGATTGGCAGTTCGGCACCACTCGTTTACCAATCGGAAAGCCGCTTCGGGTTTCATTCGCGGTTTTCGCTCGGTTCGATTTTTGTTTTGTACTTCTGTACGTACACAAGTTTTGTACTTGAGTACTCTTTGGCACGGAGTACCCTAGCAAACACGGGTACTCCGATGTTTGGCGTTTGATGTTCAACACCAGTGCGGGAAATCGTACCGAAGTTGAACATGTGTTGCGTTCGTGGGAAGACTGCATTATAGCCTTGCGCGTTATCACTACACTACGAGAAGACTCGAACTATTAATGCTCCTAATAACTATTTTGAAGAAAATCCTTCACGTTGCTCTCTATTTTCGGAGTTTCCATTAAGCGTTGTGTCTATTTATTTTCAGATCTTCCCATCTGGAACTACGATGGAAGCTCGTGTTACCAAGCCGAGGGACACAATTCCGACGTCTACCTACATCCGGTGGCGATCTTCAAGGACCCCATGCGTCCGGGCAACAACATTCTGGTCATGTGCGAAACATATCGGTTCGATGGCACACCAACTGAGTCGAACAAACGCCGCACGTGCCGTGAGGTGTGCGACAAGGTAGCAGATCAGCATCCTTGGTTCGGAATCGAACAGGAGTACACATTGCTGGACATCGACGGCCGGCCTCTGGGATGGCCCAGGAATGGCTTCCCAGGACCACAGGGCCCATACTACTGCGGTGTTGGAGCTAATAAGGTTTACGCACGGGACATCGTGGATGCCCACTATCGGGCCTGCCTATACGCCGGTATCAAGATCTGCGGTACCAACGCTGAAGTTATGCCTGCCCAATGGGAATACCAGGTGGGACCGTGCGAGGGTATCTCAATTGGCGACGAACTGTGGGTGTCCCGCTTCCTACTTCACCGTATTTCCGAAGAGTTTGGCGTAAGTCTACAGGACACTTCATTGATAAGATCTTTGCAACTACAATAATCTGCTCTATAACTCTAGATTGTTGCCACTCTGGACCCGAAACCGATGGTCGGTGACTGGAACGGTGCCGGCGCCCACACCAACGTATCAACGAAGGCCACGCGAGAGGAAGGGGGCATCGCGGAGATCGAAAGTGCCATCGCCAAGCTGTCCAAGTGCCACGAGCGTCACATCCGGGCCTACGATCCTCGCCAGGGTAAGGACAACGAGCGTCGCCTAACGGGAAAGCACGAAACCAGTTCAATCTTCGATTTCAATGCCGGTAAGTGTGATCATTCGTTGGAACCTTAATGACCCAGACAATAAAAAAATCGGTAATCGACAGGTGTGGCTAATCGTGGAGCATCAGTGCGTATTCCGCGCGGCGTCGCCGACGAAGGCAAGGGTTACTTTGAGGACCGTCGCCCAAGCTCCAACTGTGATCCGTACAGCGTCGTGGAGGCCATTCTCAGAACGATCTGCCTGGACGAATAGAGCTGTTTCGCGTCTTTAAGTTGTCTAATTTTTTAAGACCTAAACACACAAATCCAACCAAGATGAACCGGTGCATTCTATTGTAACTAATGACAATGTTTTCTGTTTTTAAATCATAACATGTTATTTATGTTTCTGTTACGTTGCGAGAAATTGTTTAAAGAGAGCTATTGTGTTAGAATTATATTTTATCAGAGCATGAGCACGACAACCAAAAACCTATATTGATGGGGACACAGTGAAGTCTCCTGCAAAAATAGTAAAAATCATCAATTACATGGAAGAGTATTTCTCGTACAACGTAAATAAAGTATCTATTGTAAGAAAAAATAATAATCAACGTGCATCATTTCGAAAGAAAGCATTTTTTTTAATAATCGTAGCGGAAACACGCAAAAACTTTGGATCTGCCTTAGACCGTCTTTTCAATATTTTTTCTTCTTCTATTTATCTCCATTGTCTCAAAATCGAATGCCTTAGTTCTCATACGGGAATAAAGGAATATAACAGGATAAAGCTATGTTGTTATAACGATTCTCATGTCAACGCTTGTTATAAAGGTATTAGCAGGTAAAATAACGAAAATCCTAACAAACTTTGCCCAACTGGAGCAAAATTGTAACTACTGGCGACTGTTCTTAATACCTACCTTGATATCTTGTTGG